>NW_026269360.1:0-6412 GCF_000697945.3 Frankliniella occidentalis | reverse complement strand
GGGGGGAGTGCGTGCCGTAAAGGTGCCATCACTCCGATAGTCATTAACGTTGGCCCTTCCTTTCTTTCACCTGCAGCGCCAGCCGGTCCGGCGAAGGTCTCATGATCCGCAACGTTTCGGTGCGAGACATGCGCTGGCCCACGTCCCTCGGCGCCCACGGTTCCGACGCCATGCATACCGACCCCGACTACTCGTGCGCCTACGTCGTCATCTACACCATGAACGGCGCGGAGGGCCACGGCCTCACCTTCACCCTCGGCAGGGGCACTGAAATCGGTAAGCGTGGCGGAGGCAGCCTGACGAACTAACAGAACACGAACAATTAAATGTCCCACTTGTGTCTCACTCCATCTCCACCCCCTTCTCTCCGCAGTTGTACAGGCCGTGCACACCCTGTCGAGCCTCGTGATCGGCAAGGACGCCGCCGACATCTTCAACAACTTCGGCAGCTTCTGGAGGAAGCTCACAAGCGAGACTCAGCTCCGATGGGTGAGATGGAGAGGCATCGCCACGGACGTTGCGTTGCACGCCTTGCATTAGTACTGTACAATCTGGGTGCACGTTTGCAGCACGGTTGTAGCACATTTGCGGCAAACCCCTCACTGCCCACGCCGCCGGTGGGGATGGGACGTGTCGGACCAGGGAGGTGAAACGACTCGCTTTTATTTGTGCAGATCGGCCCGGAGAAGGGAGTGATGCACCTCGCCACCGCCGCCCTCGTCAACGCGCTCTGGGACCTGTGGGCTCGCGTGCAGCACAAGCCCCTCTGGAAGCTCATCGCCGACATGGAGCCCGAGCAGCTCGTCAACTGCATCGACTTCAGATACATGTGAGTGTAGGCGACCTCCACGTGTACACCATCCCGCCTTCTACCCAGTCTGAAAGCCAAACTGACTCTGGACCGGTGGACTCTTTGTCCTCACAGCACGGACGTCATTACGCCCCAGGAGGCCATCAAGATCCTCAAGGAGCGCCAGCCCAACCGCGAGAAGATGGAGCGCGAGGTGCTGACCAAAGGGTACCCCGCCTACACCACACAGGTACCTTGAATCTGCCGGCCAGCATGCGTCCCCATGCCATGGGGCCCATGGTCCTCCAGGACCGCATCATCACGTTCTCATTCATGCGTTCCTCCCTCGCTCTCTCCCAGGTGGGCTGGCTGGGCTACTCCAACGAGACCGTGACCCAGCTGTGTCACAAGTACCTGTCCGAGGGCTTCACCGCCTTTAAGCTCAAGGTCGGACAGGACCTGTCGGACGACAAGCGGCGCTGCAAGCTCGTCAGACAGATCATCGGCGACGACAAGCTGCTGGTGAGCGTCTCTGATTTCTGATTGTGCGCGCAGCGGTAGGCGCCAGCTAGGCGTCGGCTAGGCGTTAGCTAGGCGTTAGCTAGGCGCCAGCTAGGCGCAATTACGCCTCAGTTTGATGGGCTGGCCGCGCTGAGCCGCGCTGCTGCACCAAGTACGTCATGTGCACAACTACTGTGCCCAACTTTACCTGACCTTGCTCTTTGCCGCCTCGCCCCCCCCCCCCCTTTTCCCCGGCCCTGAGTGGGATTTTCGCGCCACCGTGGTTTTATCTGTTGGTGTGTTGCCTGCAACTGAGGCGGTGTGGGAGGGCAGGGCGAGATACTAGCGGCTTATCAGCCTGCTTGGTGCGCGGGTCCAGAAAAACCATTCCCCTCAAAAACTTTAACAAATAAAAAACTTTAACAAATAATAATCTGAAACGTCGTCATGTGACAATGAAGGTCAGATATGGCTCTAACCCGTGTAAACTCACCATGCGTGGTGCTTCCAGATGGTGGACGCCAACCAGAACTGGGACGTACAGGAGGCCATCGCGTGGATGAAGGAGCTGGCGCCCTTCAAGCCCCTGTGGATCGAGGAGCCCACCTCCCCAGACGACGTCCTCGGCCACCTCGCCATCTCCAAGGCATTGGCCCCCCTGGGCATCGGCGTGGCTACCGGCGAGATGTGCTGCAACCGCGTGCTGTTCAAGCAGTTCCTGCAGTCCGGCGCCATGCAGTTCTGCCAGATCGACTCTGCGCGTATCGGCGGCGTCAACGAGATCCTGGCCGTGTACCTCATGGCGTACAAGCTCGGAGGTAAACCACCCCGCAGTCGTGCAAAGCCAGAGCCAAACAAGCAGATTTTCTTATCAGATGATAATTCGAACCGTTCCTTTCCCTCGCCGGCTTGCAGTGAAGGTCTGCCCGCATGCTGGCGGCGTCGGCCTGTGCGAGATGGTGCAGCACCTGCAGCTGTTCGACTACATCTGCCTGTCCCAGAGCAGTGAGGGACGCTTCATCGAGTACGTCGACCAGCAGCACGAGCACTTCGTCCACCCCGTGGTCGTCCGCAACAGTCATTACATGACACCCAAGGTAGAGTATCCAGGCCGTGGCGGTATGGCGCATGCTCGGCGCCGCCGATGCTAAAGTGCTTCTTCCCTCCGGTCCCCAGGCACCCGGCTACAGCACGGAGCTAGAGCGCGAGGCCGCGGAGGGCTACGAGTGGCCCATCGGCTCCGAGTGGCAGAAGCTGTTCGCCAGCGGCAAGTTTGTCGACCCGCGACACGCCACCACGCTGCCCCCCACCAAGCACTAGTCGGCAGCCCTATCCCCGCCCGCCCCTCCAGGCTCCCCTGGAAATCTATGGCTGTGAAGAGTCGTCCTGATGCCGTCCGGCTGAACTGAGTCCTGTGTCGATAGGTGGCGCTTTTGGTCAATGTAAATCTGTACATATACGTTCACACACAAAGAAAAGAAATCACTGCCGCACGCCGCCCACTTCTACGAAAAGACTAGAAGTTCTATTGTAAGTTTTCGTCCTTCATTTTTTTTTAGACCACTACAAGTTACAATAAAAAGACCCATTTCAACTTTTTTTTAAAAAGAAAGATGGAGTTTTTAATTTCCTTTTCAAAGAAGAGAGCATAGCATAACTACAATACTAACATCAGTCTTGATCGACCATTAATCGACAATAATTCTTGAACAAATATTAAAATTGAAGCAAAATCAAATAAATAGTAATAAATATGCGTACTGTCGGGCTTGTAGCCACGTACAACATGGCGCCCGACCACACTAGTCTGCGGCCATAAACTTGCGCAGGTGTCGGTTGACGGCCGCGGGGTCGTCAAGGTGCGCGAAATGGTTGGCGTCTCGGACAATGACGACGCTCACGTTGGGGAACTGCTTGCGAGTCCGAAAGGCGGTAGAGTGCTCGACGTACGCGTCGCGGCCGCCGAGCAACACCAGCACGCTGGGCGCAGGGGCGGCGTCGGCTGTCCCATCCGGAGCACCCGACCCCGTGGGGGAAGGCGGCGTCGTGGAGTCTGCGGCGCTGTGCAAGCGAGAGGCGAGTGAACACACGCACAACGCACCCTGCCTCTCGTTCAAAAAGATAGTGGTTCTCCTACTTGAAATTGTTTTGCTGTACGTCCTCCGTCTCTTCGTCCTCCTTGGCGACGCTCTCGCCCGTCTTGGGTTCTTTCTCATCCGGAGTGATTCCTTCGTCGACGGCGACGTCATCGGCAAGGGCGGCGCAGCGGTGCGGGCGCCAGCGCCGCGGCAGCCCCCAGCCCGCGGCCCGGTAGTAGTTGAGCGGGCCCGTCAGCGCCCCGGACTTCCCGAAGGTGTACTTGTAGGCCTCCAGGTCCTGGTCCGTGACCGTCGGAGAGTGGCGGCGTCCTCGCCGTAGGGCGGCCGACAGACAGGCCAGGTCATCGCAACGTAGGACGAGCTCGGGCACCCAAGGCACTTGGAACAGGAAGAAGTACCTGATCGAGGAAATCAAAACTGTACCAAAGCCGAAGCAACTGCCAACTACTTTTAAGACACCGCATACCGCCCCCTGTGGAGGACAGTTCGTACGCACCACGACCTCTTCAGCTGCTTCCTGTTGAGAGCCAACGCCCGCTGGAACACGTAGGGGTGGGGGGCACCGATGCTCGCCAGCCTCTCGACGCGCTCCGGGTACCTCTCCAGGAACATCCAGGCGACGGCGGCACCCCAGCCGTGGCCCACTAGCGAGGCGCGCGGCCGCTCTGTGTCAGATAGAACTTTTCTTATCGCCAAAGGTTATTGAACGGGGAAAGGTAGGAACGTTCCCGACTTCATTTAATGCCCTCATTAAATGAACGTCGCACGAGGAGCGCCTGCCACGCGCTGGGTAGGCAAGCCCGCCACGCAGCTGTGCAGAGACGGCGGCCCGCCCGGCAGAGCGCCCAAGCGCGGGAGCAACGTCGGGCAAGAGAACGTTTGTCGCTCGAACTTTACCTCACGCCACAAGCAGTTATACACTGTAGCACATTGCAACTTCAAAAGGGGGCGAGGCCTGTCAGCCACCTGGTATGCACTACGTACCAAAGGCATCGAGCAGCTCCCGCACGTCGTCCACCAGGATGTCTGCTCTGTAGGAGGAGGTCCCCGAAGGCTTGTCCGAATCGCCGTACCCTCGCATGTCCACGGCTACGACCCTGCGATGCGAAGCCGGCGATAATGAAAGGAGTCAGACACTTTCACCGAGTCACTTGAGCACCTTTGCACTCGAGTCTGACGTCTAAACATTTTCAATACTGTACCAGTAGTCTTTGGCGAACTCCTGTAGCTGGTGTTTCCAAGAGTACCAAAACTCGGGGAAACCGTGGAGGAAGAGCATTAAGGGGCGATTCGTGTCTCCATTGTGAACGTAGTGGAGCTTGATGCCCTGGAAGCCAAAGGATGTTGGGAAAGAGTCATACGGAGGGCAAAGGCCGGGGGGGCGGGCGGGGGGGGGGGGGCAAAGAGCCCAGGGATCTGCAGAAGGTGCACAGAGGCCGGCTGGCGAAAACAGCCTCGTCACTCTCGCAAAGAGTGCCGCCCCGCGACAGGCGCGACGCGGACCATCAAACTGCCCGAACGGCTGAAGGAAGGGGAGAAACGAGGAGAAAGCATAGCGGTGTCACCGGGGGCCGCCTGTGGGCCAGCCTCGAAGCCTCGACGGCCATGCTCATAGCGAATTGCCCGGCGCCCAGAATGGAGTCTTGGCCCGGGGGGCCCGGGGCGAAGTTGTACAGTTCATCGCGAGCAATTAACACACGGGTCCCTTACATCCCCTACCCTCAGGCCGCATCGGGTACGAACCGTACGAACCATACGAACACAGCCAACGTCGCAAAGCCAGTGGTCCCGGTGACATCGCCCATCGCCCGTCTCTGCCGTATCCACAGGGACGCTTACTGGGAGCAGAAGTAGGCGTCGTGCAAAAGTGCATGCGGGCTCGTCGGGAGGAAAAATTGTCCAGGAGGGAGAAACAAAATTTTCCGATACCGGGAATCGAACCCGAGCCTCCTGGGTGAGAGCCAGGTATCCTAGCCACTAGACCATATCGGATGGTGGGGGACAATGAGCGCGGCGCGGTACGGTTGGCGCTGAACCTTCGTCGGCGGACGCGAGCCGAACGTGCTTTCGGCTATAGCCGAAGTACAGACTCGGCGGCCACCCGAAGCCGGAAGCGGCGCGGCCCGCTCCGCGCGGCTGTTCAAACGCGTGCGCCAGCGAGACCAGGCGGGAAGTGGCTTACCTTGGCCAGGGTGACGTACTCGTGTTGGCCCAGAGTGGTGTCCAGGAGGGCCTCGGGCGGCTGGTCGCGGGGCTTGGGCCGCCAGAAGCCGCTGCGGGGACTCCACACGAAGCGCAGCAGAAGCGTGAGGACGAAGAACAGGGCGAGCGGGGCGGCCAACGACCACACGACGGCGGCTGTGGCCAGCCGGAGCGCGAGCTGCCGCCACGTCAAGTCCGTCCAGGCCATGGCGAGGGGCTCCAGGTGAGAGGCGTACGGCCCGGGTGGTGGTCTCCACCGCACTGGCGGAGACGCTGGACCACAGCATCAACGGCACCTGCCATCGGGAGCGCCGCACCGTTCCCCTCCACTACCCCATCTTCATCTGCCCCGCGGGCATGCGGCCCGTGACAATGCGGAGTGCAGTCGCGGCCCCGGTGCGGCCCGGGCCCCCCGGCTCGACCAGACCATTCACTCGCATTCCCCACTGTCATCGCAAGGGCCCCGGCCCGGCCGCGGTCCGGCCGCGGGGGCTGCTCGAGGCGCTGGAGGGGCCCGAAGGACCCGTTAGACGTCCTGCAAATGCATCACCACGGAGCACGAGCCAGGTGTTTTGTTGACGCTGCCCTGTAGGTGTCCTGATTCACAATTAGACAGGGCTAGAGCAAGGGGCCCGCAGATGTAGCAGCTAGGCAGTGAGGTCAATAGCCCGAACAGGACGTGGACAGAGGTACACTACACAGTGAACACCCTCTCAACTGAAACTGGGCAGCTGGGGTTTAACATTCAAGGAAACATTCAGTAAAATCTTGAGGAATAATATATTTATTTAAAACATCAATTACTGATGCAACAATAAGA
>NW_026269359.1:7582-9984 GCF_000697945.3 Frankliniella occidentalis | reverse complement strand
CCCCCTCTCTCTCACACACAACCGTACCCTCTCTTTCTTCTCTCTTCCCCTTTTCACTGATACGCTGTCGAGTTCCTCGCACCAGGAATGTGCGCTTGTGTGTGTGTGTGTATGTACGCATGTGTGTATGTGTGCGTGTGTGAGCGAATGCGCGTGTGTCGGATATCGCCACGCACCTGCCCACAGAAGTAACATACGAAACGCGAGCAGCACCAGCAGCAGCAGAGGGAAAAAAAAATTTCTCGCAGGTGGTGTGATGTGTGATACGTATCGCCGCGGTATGTACCGCTCCCCTAGAAGAAGCGTTGAAATGTCCTGCGGATCATCACCTGCCTTCATGTGCCTCGCGCTGGCGCTCCCCCCTGTCAACGTTCGTGGACGCTCTGAACGACCCCCGTTCGTAGTCTCGACTACGATGGGGCGGAGGCGGAGGGCTGCCGAGGAAGTCCTCATCGGCAGCGCTGTCTCCAGTGGCGGTCCCGCGCCCGCCCACCTCCATCCATCCACCCTTCGCCACCCCGTCCGTACCGGGCCTGTATGAAAAATATAGGGTTGCGTGCCAGCCGCAGGATTAGTGCGTGATTTAGGGCGGGCGTGACGAAATTAAGTTATTTCGAAGCGCCACACCGCCGCAGCCCTCTGCCTTCTTCTTCTTCTTCTTCTTCTTCTTCTTCTTCTTCTTCTTCTTGTTCCTGGTGGGCGGGATGTGGGCTCAAATTTATGCCCCCTCCAATATCTCCCCACTGCCTACAACATTCTCATTTTTTTCCCCTTCGCCCCCTCACTTCCAGGGGGAACGAAAGGAGGAGATGATGACGATGATTTTGTGGCGCCCTCGCTGTTTAGCAAAAGTTTTTGCGGGATGGATGGATTTGCCACCGCGCAAGGAAGTGCCGCGATTTTTTCTCCGAGCTATGATGACGGACGTCGGATGAAAGTTTTTTTCCTGCGCACTTATTTTCACGCCAACTCGTCATTTGGCTGCTCTGCGGGGCGGAAGATTCATCTCCTGGATTAAACAAAAAGGAACAACAAAAAAGTACTTTTTTTTCTATGTGTTAATTTGTAGTTAAAATAGTAAACTTTCTCGGAAGACACTGATCAAGGTCTTTCTATAGCTCTGCTTTGCTGGCTTCCCCCCTCCCTTACCTTCTGCCCTTCCAGTTCTCCCCGCCGGTCCTACTTCCCGATCTACATCAGCGACTTCGCAACAGCGGACGCGCCCCGCACAGCTGGCCCCCGTGGCCTTGGCGAGGGTTCTGCACCTCGCCGACGAAGTGGCGGCAGCCTCACCTGAACGAATGGGAGGCCGGGGTGCGATCCCATTGTGCGTCATCGCGCACCTTTTTGCGCAGGCCTCGTCGCGTCGGCCTTCAGTTTTTGCGCAAGAAGAAGAATAGGCGACAGACAATGCCGGTCGCGGAGGTCTCGGCGGTGGTTGACTCCCGGAGCCAAGGACAAGGCCCGTGCAGCTTTGGGGGGAGCACCCAGGGCACCCAGAGCACCCAAGGGCCAGGGCAGCCAGTCGAGGACAGCGGATACGGCGCGGATGGGCAGGTAAACAAGAGGAAGCCGCTTTACACAGGTGATCATGTGGATCTTTCAGGTTGGAAAGAGAAGGTCCTGCGTTCGTGGTGCACTGCCGGCCCGCGGCCGCAGCCACCCAAGGGTTGTGGCGTGGACCTGCAAACCGAGGGAGCATCTTAGGGCGCTTAACTGCGCAGCCTGACTGCCCCGTGAGACTTGGAGGGGCATTTGCGGCTCGCTTATTGGTCGTAAGGGTGCCTCGGGCCTCTGCGGTGAGCCGACTTGCACTGGCCCCTGGGCCTCTTCAGCTGTGAATGCTCGAAAATCGAAAACAAGAGCAACACGACGCCGGGCCCAGCTGCACGGGGAAAAGAAAATGGGATAAAAGGGTAACGAGTCTAATAGGGCTTGTGTACGATTGTGATTGTGAGCAGGCGGGCGAGTATACTCCATGCCGTCTAGCGGGCGGAGTGGTGGCGGCGGCAGCGACTGTTACGACCGGCCACTGCCATAGCATGCCATAGCCGCACACACACACGCGCACGCTCACTCACACACAGTGGGTTAATGGTTTGTTTTGGCGCTCAGCTGACTGCAAGGACGCGCCGGCGGCGAGCGAAGCGTGAGGTGGACGACGCCGGTGGGGCGTGCCGTGGCGGGGCGGAGCGGGGCGGGGCGATGACTGCCCGTCATGTTTATGGGACCAGACTGTCGATTAATGCTGCCCACCGGCGCTATAATGTAAAATGTAAAAACACTTCCGTATGTTTTACTTGCCTCTTTCCTGGCTTCATACTCATTTGTTGCAAAGAAATTCTTCCCCTTCCCCTTCTTCTTCTTCTTCTTCTTCTTCTTCTTCTTCTTCTTCTTCTTCT
>NW_026269359.1:2432-3241 GCF_000697945.3 Frankliniella occidentalis | reverse complement strand
GGCGTGGCGGGGCGGGGCGGGGGGTTGAAGTGGCACGCAGGACACTTCCATGATAAGCAGCGGCTGTGGAGCTGTGCGTGTGGAAGTGGCGACCACGGCGCGACCTTCCCCGACACTCGCCATGATTTACGGCCCCTTTTCGATCTATCGCTGGGAAAATTCTCTCTCCCTCTCCCTCTCTCTCTCTTCCTCTTGTGTACAATAACACGCGGTGAGCCATAACTGATTTGTTCGTCGAAACCCGCTGCGACTTTTCGGTCGGTGCGTTTCCTGTGCGTGTGTCTGTGTGCGGGAGTCACACCCTCATGGTGTCCTCCAAGGGCTCTGCGGCACGTCCCCGCCGCTGAGACCGCGCGCGCGCGCGTGCAAGGGGCTGATAACAACCCTCACCCCTGTATGACCCTGCACGCCACTGCACGCCATTCGACTTCTCTAATTCGCGCCTAGAAAGCGTATTTTGAGGTGAGCGTGTCGCATTCAGTCTGTCTAGGACCATATTTTTAATTTCATGGAGCAACTTTCAAAGTAAGTGTTAAATTTAGGGTTTTCAGTAAAAGAAAATATCTCTAGGGGAGTTGCGTTTTGATGGGCACGTTTGGAGGGGTATTTAGGGTCCTGCTTAGCATTGAATTTCTGCTGTGCGAGGGAGAGGATATTTTTGAGCAAAAAGTTCACGGCCGCAAGTGGTGGCGTCGGCGGCGTCGCCTGCTGCTTCTGCATCTCATTATGACCCGCCGCACGGGAACTTACGCCGGCCGGCTTTGCAAGTACTTAGGCCCCTCTCGTACCCCCAGCCTCCCCCCCCCTCC
>NW_026269359.1:0-542 GCF_000697945.3 Frankliniella occidentalis | reverse complement strand
TCCCTCCCCCGCCCTCCTTGTCCCCTGCTGTGCCGCACATGCGATGATGTTCATGTCGACTTGTTTCGTTTAAGATTTTCGTTGTGTGTGTGTGTGTGTGTGTGTATTTTGTATATTTTGGTCAAACTGACGCCGGTGAATACAGTACACCAGGTGACCCAAAGAGCGCGTGCAGTTTGCTGTTGACGACAGTCCTCGTTCGAGATGAGTCACTATGTATTGCCGTGGAATTTTTATCATCCCACAGAGTCGCTTCTCCGTGGGAAGAGGAAGAAAACAGGTTTCTCGATGAAAATCATGCCCCGCCGCTGCTGGTTCTGCTACTGCTACAATTTTTTATTTCCTTCCTTTTCCTCCTCCTTTTCGTTTGCAGAGGAGCAGACGCCGTCGGCGGTCGGTCGGTCAGCTGGCTCTTATGCAACGACGACCGCTGGACGACAGACGACCACGCAAGGTCGACAATACACTGTTATTCAAGGAATGTGACGTCACATTCGTTTTAATGTGAAACATGTCACATTCGTTTGAATATTGTGTCACAT
>NW_026269358.1:1615-4248 GCF_000697945.3 Frankliniella occidentalis | reverse complement strand
GTGCCTACGCTGCAGGCGGGAGGGCGCCTGGTGTGCAGGCAACCTGCTCGCTCGGGTGCGGGGCACTGTGCCTACGCTGCGGGCGGAAGGGCGCCTGGCGCGCAGGGAACCCGCTCGTTTGCGTGTGCACTACCGTTTCCACGTTGATAAGGGGCTGGCACATACATTGACAAAAAGGGTAAAATACGCTCACACATTCGGCAACTTTTTCCACGAATTGCCGATTTTTCGCACCCATCTTTACTCGCCTAATTGCCGAAAACAGAACATTTTCCGAGGAAACTTTTGCGAATACTTTCACGGTATATTCTGTTTTGAGCGGACACGAAGTGGTCTGTAATTTCGTAGTTTGGCCTCGTGAAACGTTCTCTGCGCAAGGCAAAAGTCTGTTTGGGGCCAAGGAAAACAATTTACTCACAAAATCGTCACAGATATCACAATGAGGTCACTGTGGCTGGTATTGACATAACCATAGTCGCCCGATCTGTGCGAAAATCGTGACCGTCACCTCGTGGGTCACAATGACGTCGTCGTGAGGAAAAGTTTTCTTTCGGGTCTGGTAATACTTTGCCCTACGGAAAGACGACGGTGACGACGTAAACCGAGGGGTGGACGACTGGGCGCTCCTGTGTACAGGCCAAAATATACTCAGGGTGTTCTCCGATTGTACTCCGACTGTACTCCGACTGTACTCCGTGTACTCTGACTGTACTCCGTGTACTCCGACTGTACTCCAGGTTTACTCTGCGCGCTCCGACCGGCAATACTCAGTGTTCTCCGACTGTACTCCGTGTACTCCGTACTCCTGTGTACACGAAAAATTCAAGTCGCCCACCCCTCGACGTAAACTGCAAAAGTTGGAGTTAAGACCAGTCCGGACGCCGCTCCCTACCCTGCAATATAATTCGTACACTGTAAATGCCGTGGTCGCCTACCATGCAAAAATGTTGGCAGTCCTTTTTGACTGCCAAATTTTGGCCGTCTTATGGAGGCTGCTCTCTGAATGCCTCATCTTTCGAAAGGCCAAAATTTGGCGTTCAAAGAAGCCAAAAAATTGCAGTTGAAAAGGGCTGTTGCCAACATTTTGGCATGACGACCATGGCGTTAACAGTGTATGGGCTCCTATGGGGAAAGAGGTACCCCCATTGCTTCATCCGTACTTTACAAAATGTTTGACAGTGTAGGTCGCGTGCTTGCAGAACACTATCCCAACGCTTAGCATCGACGCTTGAGCGAGCCACTGGCAGCCAGATGAAGCACCGTAACGTCACTCATTGACTCCAGTACCGACCGGGATTTTACCTTTGTCTTTTTTTTCGAGCGGGTTATGTGGAGAATTTTGTTTGCGAATCGATTTTCCAAGTCTGGAAAATAGTCTCTCTTGTCGGGAAAATGTCTGGAAACTAAGAAATCCCGATTCCCTGGCAACCTTATAAAAGGTCAGAAAGCAAGCATCCTGTCGCAAATGGGCGACGTATTGATCCATCTTGTTGGCTTCAAAGAGGACGATTCCGCACAGACGAAGAGCGGTGACAGAAACGTCACGTTAGGGCTGATACATTTTGCTTTGCCGATTTTGGGGTGACAAAACACGATACATATGCAGCTGTGATTTTGGTTGTTTTTGAAACCCAGCAAAGTGACGATAATGTAAACACACATTAGTATTTATACACTCTAAAATTCGCCCTCGTTAAATGCGTTACAGTATACAGCAGAATTCTATGACCCATAAGAAATGACTCATTAGATTCAACATTATACAAGAGGTCGGATCGAGAATCAAGGATCGAAAACTTCGACCTGATTTAAAATATTTCAATATCTTAGACTACTACCTACAGGGCTATTTTAGCCCATCAAAAGCCCTTGTACCTGCCAGAAGGGGCAGAGGAAGGGTCAAACCCAGGACGAGGAGAAAATAGGCGAAAGGTGTGCTGTGCTGTTTGCCCAATTTTCTTCACGTAGTTTTCTTTCACTAGAACAGTACACCTGTAATATTTTTCCCGTCTCTAAAAAAATATCCTTATTACCATGTAAGGAAACGTATATAGTTAATTCAGGGAGGCGTTTGTCAAATTAGACGTCCGGAAAGGGGGGGGGGTGTATTTTGGCGGTGGAAAACAGCGGATGTACCTTATGGATGATCCGTGAGCAAAACTGCAAGAAAGCACGGCTTTTTAAGACGTCTATCGAGAGATTGCCTACACTGTAAATCTGGGGTGTCCAGCAACTGTGCGCTCAAAGTCGCACGACCCAGGTTTCTGTGCGACTTTTGTCGCACAGTTGCTGGACACCCTGAGTTTTGCTAGCCTTTCCCTGCAAAGGGTCGAGGCCCAGCCTCGGTATACGGTGTCCTGTGCTTGGACACCCCTTGCCGGGGCCCGTCTGCAGGGTAGGGTGGCAAAAGCACAAGATGTCGCACAGTTGCTGGACACCCCAGATTTACAGTGTAGGTGAGTGAACAATGTGTACACCAGATTGCCCGAATTGAGGCCCCCGGATTTCAGCAAAAAAAGACGTAACTTTTGGTTGAAAACCACCATGCAAGGGTTTCGCTTGTCTTAAAATATGTTCTAATTCAAGTCGTCGTTTTCGATATCAGCTTTTTGGTTTTTGATCCACACGTACCT
>NW_026269358.1:1296-1550 GCF_000697945.3 Frankliniella occidentalis | reverse complement strand
CCTGTGGACCATATGATGGAGCGTGCCATGTTGGATCTGTTGTGCAGGTCACGGTAAAGGGGGGGGGGTCAAAAGTGGCCAAAAAGTCACGTAGTACGACCCCTTATTTCTAATAGCGTCACTGCCACTGGCGTCTGCCATTGCTGCCCGTCTTCCGACGAGACCGTGCTGAGAAGCTTAAGCTACGTTCGTTATCCTACCGATAATTTAGGATTGTCCTTAGACGAAACAGTGTGCCACTTACCATACACAGT
>NW_026269358.1:0-445 GCF_000697945.3 Frankliniella occidentalis | reverse complement strand
GTGTATTTTGGCGGTGGAAAACAGCGGATGTACCTTATGGATGATCCGTGAGCAAAACTGCAAGAAAGCACGGCTTTTTAAGACGTCTATCGAGAGATTGCCTACACTGTAAATCTGGGGTGTCCAGCAACTGTGCGCTCAAAGTCGCACGACCCAGGTTTCTGTGCGACTTTTGTCGCACAGTTGCTGGACACCCTGAGTTTTGCTAGCCTTTCCCTGCAAAGGGTCGAGGCCCAGCCTCGGTATACGGTGTCCTGTGCTTGGACACCCCTTGCCGGGGCCCGTCTGCAGGGTAGGGTGGCAAAAGCACAAGATGTCGCACAGTTGCTGGACACCCCAGATTTACAGTGTAGGTGAGTGAACAATGTGTACACCAGATTGCCCGAATTGAGGCCCCCGGATTTCAGCAAAAAAAGACGTAACTTTTGGTTGAAAACCACCATGC
>NW_026269357.1:10544-11081 GCF_000697945.3 Frankliniella occidentalis | reverse complement strand
TGCAGAATTTTGACGAGACTGCATACACCCTGCCTGTACTTCGACCAGCCTATCGCGCCACCATTGCAGGTATTTTGAGCCAATTACAATATTCCCTTTTCCATTGGGGTTATGCACAAAATACTGCAGTTCTATGTTGTGGAATACCTTTTTCATCGTCTGCTATGTAAGTTCAGTCATGGCTGTTATTGTAAGGTACTGTAAGTACCCGAGGTACCTTAACTGCTCGGAAAAATATTCCCTTTTTGTTGTGTTCATCCTCACACTCTCCTGACAGTGAAATCAAATTTAATGCAGTGAAAAGAGTACCCCTCACTTGAAAAACAAAGGTCTAATCAGGCACATGGACCACGGACCTTATTCTCCAAGCCCATGATAGTGCACGCAAAGGTGTTACAAGAGTTCCTAGAATCTCATGAGTTCCCACAACATTTCTGTATGCTCAATCCATGGCTTCCATGTGCCTTAGCCCCCTTGTTAGCACCTCTTAATAGGCGCTGATGTTTTTTCAAGTGTACTCCCAGAACACATGATGAC
>NW_026269357.1:5425-5684 GCF_000697945.3 Frankliniella occidentalis | reverse complement strand
CGCGCTGTTGATGGCGCCTGCAGTGCGCAGGGTAGGCCAGCCCGCCAAGCAGCTGTGGGGAGCCGGCGGCCCGCCCTGCCCCTGCCCTGCCCCGACGCGTGGAGTATCGTCGGCCCGGGCGGTGGTATAAGGTCTCTCTTGTGGTGTATCCGCGACGGGTCGCGCCGCTCGAGCAGACGCAGGTGCGCGCTTCTGTGCGGGATGGGTGGCCTCCCTCCACGGCGCCGCGGGGACGCGGCAGCGGCGGTGCGCGCGGGCC
>NW_026269357.1:0-547 GCF_000697945.3 Frankliniella occidentalis | reverse complement strand
TGGTTTTTAATATTGTTTCTGTTAATTACTGTTGATTATGTTTTTTTCTAAAGTTTTCTTGACTGACTATTATTACTCATGATGTAAATATATCTCTGTAATTAAAGCAATTGCAGTAAAACTTATGGTCACTCCTTTTTTTGAAGAGGCAGAATGTGTAGATTCAATTTCCAGTGCCATTTTAGAGACGGTTGCGGTTTCGATCCCGGTCTCGTCTCGTTGAAAGTCACCAGTAACTTGGCGTTTTGTGTGTGTGTATGTTGCTTAGGGAAGGCGTCGTCGGCCTGTGGACATTCGCCTCTGAACTCACCGATGCCCTTGAAGCGCACGGAAGGTCCCGCGGCACCTGTAGCGTGTTGAGAGCGGCCGTGGACGTGGATGGCGTTACAGGTAGGCCACGCCAGAGGGCGCACTTGGTTCCGGCGGGTATGGCGGGTGGGGTGGGTGCTATCCGCGCTGTTGATGGCGCCTGCAGTGCGCAGGGTAGGCCAGCCCGCCAAGCAGCTGTGGGGAGCCGGCGGCCCGCCCTGCCCCTGCCCTGCCCCGA
>NW_026269356.1:5324-6657 GCF_000697945.3 Frankliniella occidentalis | reverse complement strand
CTCTCTCTCTCTCCCCCTCCCTCCTTCCCTCCTTTCGAATCCCTCTTATCTTGGCCCCGTGCTGGGCTGGGCGCCAGAGTCCGGTTCGGGTGAGCTGGACTCCCTTTCAAGGTGGACAAAGTTGGCAAGTTTCGTTCAGCTCTCTCAGCCGCGGTCGGCAGGGTCCTCTTGGCCGGCCCACCTCAACAACAGACGGCCATAAGGGCGCGGGGTTGTAGCGGCGGGCGGTGATCGAAGACGGAACGAACGGTCGGTCTTCGTCCGAGCCAAGAAATCAAGATAGAGATTCTTTGACAGCATCAGGGTTGGGTAAGATCAATATTACTATCCGCGGCCAGCGGGCTAACATGGACAGAAGCAAGAAGGCGCACCCTCCTACTACCGCATACCGTACTCACAGCCAGCTCCGCTTTCGCTGGCACACGCGCCTCCGCAAGCGCAAGCCCGCTCGATAGCTTTTAGAAAGAGGCAGGGCGGGCTTAACACAAAAGACATGCAAGGGTAGGAGGCACCGGGCACGCGCTCGGGAAACTCAAACCGACAGCGCGCTCCCGCCGTCCTTCACGATGATGAGAAATATGTCTGGGCCACTATCAGCTTTACGTGAACACGCCGTGTTCAAGGCCAAGGTGGTGTCGCAAGAACCGTGAGTGAAGGGGCGGTAAGGAGAAGAGATCCGAGAGAGAATTAGTATCGGCCCGTAGGGCTAAAGACTCCCGCTTCCCTGCAGAGGGAGAGATATTTGGGGGAGGGGGGTGACAGCTTGGTCGGAGTACGCACCACTCCCACCACCATCCGCTTACGTTGCTCCTTGACGAGTCTCAACTTGGGCAGCGCCATGCCACGCCACGACCCGCCGCCGTGCAGCCGCAGCACGCCTACACGTAGCCTAATGGGATTGGGCGGTACGACAAGCTTGTAACTCATGCAAATGGCGTGTTTACAGATTCACGCAACTTTATTTCGCGGTGGTGGTACTAATGCGTTTACCTGGTCGCGGCCTGAGTGGGGCGGGCCGCTGCCTGCTCCGCTGAATCGTCGTGGTCGACGAGGTGGAGGCAAATCCGAGCCCGGCAATGTCCCGCCAGGCCAGGCGGCCAGGCGCGCCCAGTGGGACGGGCCCAGCTCAGGTGCCCTAAAGGGGATTGCGCTGCCGAGAGGGGCTGCCCGGCACGCCTGGATCTCTCAGAGTTCAGGGGTCACTGAGGCGTGGCGGGGCGGGGCGGCACCAACTCGCGTACAATTAAGGAGACAGAGAATAAACAGAAGTAGACACTTAAGCGCGACAGCGCCTAGGCGGAGTGGGGACGTGGGTGGGGAAGAGCATGGGGCG
>NW_026269356.1:2395-4094 GCF_000697945.3 Frankliniella occidentalis | reverse complement strand
AGAGAGAGAGAGAGAGAGAGAGAGAGAGAGAGAGAGAGAGAGAGAGAAGACTAGCCCCCGCGGACATAATGGGGGTTTTGCGCGCACTGCCCCTGAGCGGGGACCTTGCGGCCTCCAGGCTCGCCGCCGGCGAACTCCCACCACGCACCACAACATCCCTCTCCCCATCCCCTTTCTAACCCCACCACGCCACAAGCGTTACCTGGCGCCACCGCACCGGGCCACCTGGCGCAGGCGGTCAAGCTGACCGCTGACTTTTTCCGCTTAATTTAACCCATTATCGGTACCGCGGGGAACGTAGGGATGTGAGGAAGGTGGAGAAAGGCCGAGGCGGACGCCACCGCAAATGCAGGCATGTAATCATTAAAAGGTTAAAGGTCATACAAACATCACCTTTTCATTAGGAAATGCCACGAGCCCGCCGGTCTACTAGCGGCCCAGCCAAGATGCACCGTACATGGTTTAAGGGGGCCACTACACTACAAATGTCAACTGGGCGACTTGAGTCAACACCTTACTGCTTACGCTCGCTCAGCTGTCTGACTGTCAAAGACATTACTGACACTGTTAGAAAAACCTACAGGAAATGTCTACAGTGCACCCGGTCAATTTGTCATCAGGTCAGCGACTTAATTTTGGATCACGGTCCACTCCGTACAGGATGTACCATGACTACAAACCCTCTTTTCGGTCAATACAGCACTTGACACTGAGGTGCGGTCCATATCTTTACGGTCTGGCCCGTACATAAAATATACAGGCTGGACCGTGGGCAAACTGGACTCCCATGCAGTATTTTTAACAGTGGACATACTCATGGCAAATTACAAAATCTGTTTCAGCGTGAATGAAGGCGGGAAGGAACTCAGTACTGCTGGGTTTTCAGTGCGTGCTTTCATCTGCTCATCGTCGAGCAGGCAACTATGCATCAACAGAGGGGTCTTCTTTGTGTCGTGCTTCCTCTCCTTTCCGAGTCACTCACGAGCACCCTCTCCACGCCTGCACGGGTAAAAACAACGACCCGGTTTCCAAAGACAGTCGGGGAAAACTAAGCAGCTCCCACAGTATTTTAACACAGGGGCTGCTTTGGCTGTACCCGCCCAGCTTGAAAACCAAGAAGACGCTGTTTTCACCGTGCAATGCCCGAGGCGTGTGGAGTGGCGGGGCGGGGGAGAGGGGGGGATCCCTGGCTGTAATGAAGGGTTGGGTCGGGTCGGGGATGTCGTTTGGCATACATGCGGCACCCACTGCAGCAGCAGCAGCAGCACGGAAGGGCCTCGGCTCGCTCCATTATGTGGCTTCCGCAACCGCCACCCCCGCCAACTAGACACCGCCGGCGGCGCTGGTCTCCTCAACCGCCTCCGCCTCCCTCCCCGTCAACGTGGACCGACGAGTAAGGCGAGACGAAGCGCGGCACGCGCATCTCCACCACGCCCGCCGCATTGTCCCCCCGGCAGTTAGCAGACCAGACTGCTGGTAGTTGGCAGCGCATTGCAGCCAGCGCGAACATCAAGCGCCTGCTATTTACCTTATTCCCTTTACGACACGACACGCAACGGCGGTTTCCAGAGGGGGGTAGGTGGGGGGAGTACAAGTTTGCATTTATGCAAATTGTGACATTCACTCACGGAAAAAAATACGTAAGTTCGCATAGCTGATATGTTTGCTGATATCGTGACAAGCAACTTTTAAGCTACCG
>NW_026269356.1:0-2345 GCF_000697945.3 Frankliniella occidentalis | reverse complement strand
TTAGCAAACATAAAAGCTAAGGCAGCTAACATTTAGTTGGCTTAACTTACATATTTTTTTCCGTGCTCGATTTAAGAAAACTATGTTTTGGCTTCAATTCACTCGGCGAGTAAGAATTATCTGTTGTAAATGTTTCTTTGTCATTTAGAGTGTAAGACGTCTATCAAGACATCATCTCTGCTACAAAGTTTCATCTCATCAGAGTGTGCTGAAACGAAAACGATAGCAGTGACCTTGTAAGTTAAAATGCGAAAAAAACCTCAGGTCTTTAGTCTCCGTCCGGGTAATGGCGACAGACAGACGGGAACGAGTTTTGCCTATCTTGGTGCGATTATTCACAGCACTGAGACTGGGAGATTTGGCTCACACCGCGAACCGCTCGCCTAAAACCCAAGGAGGATGAATGCAAAGGAAATGAGGAGCGACGGTAGAGCTGCAAGGGCGGTGGAGGATGAGGTAACACGAGAGAAAGGAGGGGTTTGGCGATGATAGTGAGGTGAAGCGGAACAAGGGAGAGGGGCTGAATGAAAGAGGGCCAGGAAGCCCAAGACAGTGAGACTCACTGTGAGAGAGGTGGGGAGAACAGGATAAGGGAGTCCGAGACAGAGGGAGTGTGAAAGGAAAAAATGCAGGAGGGCGAAGATGAAAGGAGAGGGAGTCGGCGAGAAGAGGGTGAGAGCGGCACAGCAACGCAGCACGGCAGTGAGAGTGAGAGCGGAGTGTCGTCGAATATATCAGCGCGGGTCGCGTTCCTTTTGACCAGTCGCCACCAGGGATGGGAAGGGATGGGAGCTGAGTGGCACTGCGAGGATGAGGGGAGGAGCGAGGGGCGGGCAGAAGTGGACAGGAGCGGGCGCTGCTGAGCGAGCTTGGGGATTGACGCGTCCACAAAGCCAATGAAAAGCTTGCGTTGTATAGCAGCGCTGGTACACTGTCAGCCTGCGCCCAGAAACGGAGAGAACTCCGTCCCGCTCACAGGGGTGACATTCATGGTAAAGAACTATAGACAGAAGAACATGGGACACAATAATGCAACTTTGTGCTGAGGAATAAAACTATTCTTTAACTCGAACAAACCCATTCTTCGACTAGTTTTATCACCCTTTGTTTCCCATATTCTGGTAACGCTCAGAGTACGTCCGTCATTATTCGTTACGAAACTGTCAAGTTCAGCCTCTGCCTGCAAGCTCTCATAGCGCCTGATAGGTCGGCAACATTGTGTCTGCAATGCATGCGTGTACTGCGGGATGGCCTAACCCACGTCTCGCAGGCGCCATACTCTTCCACAATGAAATCTGAGAAAAACGGACAGATCTCCGAAACGAATGGTCGTGGGCTGTAAATCCCACCATGTCACCGAGCTGCGCAGGTGATCGCTCACCACAGAGACGAGACACGACCTCGCACAGGAGGACCTCAAACCGCCGTCGGTGTCTAAACAGGAGCGTTGCGGACGTCAGCCACAACGACTACTTGGGGCGACAGCAGCGCACTTTGCACGTCGTACAGGAGCAGCAGGCAATGCTGCCAGACCACACGGTACCTCCTGACACCCCTCCCCCCTCTACTCCCCTGTTCCTCTCCACTTAGCTGCGCTTACATCAGCGCCGGCAGCCCCCGCCCAGGCGCGCCCCAGTGACCCTGTGCTGCCGCCGGCTGCCGCCCCTCCTCCCCGTCTCCCCAGGACGGGACGGGCCGGTGGAAGCTCATTATTTCCACGCCTGTTCTTTCGTTGGGAGTGAATGAACGCTGACCTGCTGACATACCACGAATAATAGGAGGACTCGAGGGGCATGGCCAGCGGGAGAGAGGCAAAAAGTCTGGAAGCGCCCCATAACGAAAAGGAGAAAAAAGAGCGGGTTGCACAACAACACCAAAGAGAGAGAAAAAAGTCTCATCTTTTGTCTTTGCAGAGCAGAGGAGCAGTGCTATTAATCAAGTGGGGAAAGGCCAGAGTAAGGGATTTAGAGAAAGGGGGAGGGTTACCAGCTATGTTTATCGACAGGCGGGTGCTTCCACAAACAAGCTGCGTGTACTTGTTTATGACTTTCACCAACACTTAACCTTCCATCGGCATTTTACAGAAAACCAACACCCCGCTGTCAACTATCGTAATTTTCATCGGGCGGTGTGCAGTTTAAATACACCTACATCAAACTTTTAGTATCTCGAGGCTGCTCTCGAAACCCAAGTGTGTACTTGAACACACAATATTCTGCTTACCTACATGTATGCAGAATATTCTGTGTACTTGGCAAGTACACAGAATATTGTGTGTACTTGATCAAGTACACAGAATATTGTGTGTACTTGGTCAAGTACACACTAAGTCTCGTGCATAAATG
>NW_026269355.1:14538-14861 GCF_000697945.3 Frankliniella occidentalis | reverse complement strand
GCGCCCCGCCGCGCCCCGCCGAGAGGCAGACTAGGGCCGGGCCAACGCCTGGTCAATGCCTCCCCAACACGGGCCGCCCCTCACGCACTCACTGCCCGTCGCACGCACCCACTTTCTCGTCCTCACGACACCACCCTGGCTCCTGTCGGGGCCGCAGACTTTCTCATGCCGCCAGCCTCGCTTCGCCTGCAGCGCCCGGGCCCGGCCAGCGCGGCTTCATTTGGCAGATTCGACTCGAGCCTTAAATTTGGTCCCGGCCATAACTGTCGCCCTCCTCGCAACCCCCGCCCCCTCTCTCGGTTGGGCACTGAGGACGGGCGGGG
>NW_026269355.1:9352-9638 GCF_000697945.3 Frankliniella occidentalis | reverse complement strand
AGGTCACGTGGTCCAGCGGCACGAGAGCCATGGTGATGGGGCCTCTGATGCTCGCTCTGATGCGAAGGATTCCGCGACCATGGCACCGCGTGAGGTCTAAAGGGTGCGCCCTAAGCACTGCTAAAACCTCACGAAGAAAAATTCCGAATCCTTCGTAGGTACGAAGGATTTGGGAGCTTCGTAGGTAGCGAATTCTTCGTGTACGAAGGATTTGGCATGTGGCTTCGCAGGTTTTAACTGTGCGCATCCGCTCGAGGTCACGTGGTCCAGCGGCACGAGGGCCATG
>NW_026269355.1:0-320 GCF_000697945.3 Frankliniella occidentalis | reverse complement strand
CTAGATAGGGCGCCCTAAGGATCCCCACGCGCATCCGCCCAAGGTCACGTTGTCCAGCGGCAAGAGAGCCATGGTGATGGGGCCTCTGATGCTCGCTCTGATGCGAAGGATTCCGCGACCATGACACCGTGTGAGGTCTAAAGGGTGCGCCCTAAGCACTGCTAAAACCTCACGAAGAAAAATGCCGAATCCTTCGTAGGTACGAAGGATTTGGAAGCTTCGTAGGTAGCGAATTCTTTGAGTACGAAGAATTTGGCATGTGGCTTCGTAGGTTTTAACTGTGCGCATCCGCTCGAGGTCACGTGGTCCAGCGGCACGAG
>NW_026269354.1:10563-11018 GCF_000697945.3 Frankliniella occidentalis | reverse complement strand
GGAGTACCAAGTGGACAACCCCGACCCTCAAGACAAACAGGGTGCAGAAACAAATGGAACGAGTGAAACAGAAGAAATGATGAGTACAAATAATGGGGATAATAGTGGAAGTGAAGACAGTGATGATGATGAGAATGGATCAGAAAAAAGTGATAAAACAAGTGAAAAGGAAGATACAGAAAGTGAGAAAGATGACACAGCAAGTGGAAAAGATGGCTCAGCAAGTGAGAAAGATGACACAGCAAGTGGAAACGATGGCTCAGGAAGTGAAAAAGATGGCACAGCAAGTGAAACTGATAATTCAGCCAACAATTACACGGAAAACTCTAATGACAACAGTCCACCAAGTAACAAAGACTATATTTTGAAACTCATGAAGAAGTATTGCAAGGAAGGCGTGGATGATGCAACTTTGGTAAAAAAATTGGATGATCTTGGAGTGGACGTGTTGTCAG
>NW_026269354.1:5343-5703 GCF_000697945.3 Frankliniella occidentalis | reverse complement strand
GGTTCCCTCATTGTTGCTGTGCTAGGTGATGCTGTATTTTTCACTTGATGTGAAGTTAAGTACTTTAAATCCTATAAACTTGTAGAAATGTATTTTACAATCAGTGTTCTTTTCAGGTAAAAGTCTTTTTGATGTGCCACAATGTTTTATTGTGGTTGACAGATGCATCATAAGCCCTATTTCCGTAAAACCTTTGAGGGCTATCTTGTCAGTGTTCATGTGCTACTTTGTATTTAAAGCAGAATATCCCAAAGGAGTGGGATGTTTGCTTGAGTTTATTCAGAGGTTTGTAGACATTTATCCTAGTATGCATATCAGTGAAAGTTTATAATCAAATCATTAATGGCTTATTCTCTTTCT
>NW_026269354.1:0-728 GCF_000697945.3 Frankliniella occidentalis | reverse complement strand
ACCCATGGGTGGATAAAATTAATCACCCGATTTTCTTGAGTAAGCGTTTCGTCACCCAAAAGGGTAAAATTACTCCTAAAATTTTTTACAGTGTGTCTCTCTCAATTGTGAGGAAGCAGCGGTGGGTTACGATCCACAGGCCATTGTGAGGCACTATGTTTACCGCTGCAGGGATGACCAGTTTAAGAGGCGAAGGACACCCTCTATTCCGACTCTTCGTGCTGAACCCGCTGCTCACCAATATGATGATGTCGTCGGGTTTCAGACAAGGCCACCCCCACCTCAAATGGTCCACCCTCCACCTCAAATGGTCCACCCCCCACCTCAAATGGTCCACCCTCCACCTCAAATGGGCCACCCTCCACCTCAAATGGTCCACCCTCCACCTCAAATGGTCCACCCCCCACCTCAAATGGCTCATCCTCCACCTCAAACGTTCCAGCCTCCACCCCCTGGAGTTGAGACTACAACCCTTCCTCAAACCCTGCCCTCGCTCTCAGCAATCGAGTCACTCAATATTTCTGTTGATTTCCCAAATCCTTTGCCTGGTGCCCAACTCCCACTTTCCACAGTACTTGGACAACATATGCAGGCTGGGGTAATTTTTGGGAAATAGTGACTTGTCAACTGTGACTGATTTGTTTTTGTTTTAAGTATTTTTTGTTGTTGGACATAATATATTATTTACGACTGTTAATTTGTTTAGTTAAGTTTAAAAACAACTTATG
>NW_026269353.1:6158-7288 GCF_000697945.3 Frankliniella occidentalis | reverse complement strand
CGCTGGAAAGAGGGAAGCAACGAAAGCAAGTGAGGCCACGGACAAACGTGGTGGCCAGCCTCTTATTGGTCACTGATGCCTTACCCCCCCCCCCCCCCACCCTGCTGGCGGAAGGCGCGCGGGCCGCGCTCGGCAGAGGTACTGCATCGTCACCAGCAGCACCTCGGACCAGGCAGGGCCGGCATCGGGGACAGCAAACCGGCACGAACGCGGTCAATGCCTCCACTTCAAAAACCTTAGTCGGGGTAGATGTGGTCGTCGTCGTCGCCGGGGTTGAAGTAGCAAGTGGCGGATGCTGGCCCTCCAACTGCTGAAGGTGCTTCTGACCAACGCGCTGCACCTGGACTTTGCGACTTTGCGCCCACCAAGGCGCTGGGCCTCCGGACCGGAGCAGCGCGCAGCGCGCAGCCTGCCACCTAGGACTGACAGGGACCAGGTCGAGGACCAGGTCCTCGGCGCCGTCGCCGTCGTCGCCGCGTCGCCCAGGTTGAACTAGCAAGTACCTAGCGGTACTGAAGGAAGACTTCGTGCAGCCCTTTGGCGCCGTGGAGGAACAGCAGCAGGGCGTCTTGACAGGGCGCAACGAGAGGTAGACGGAGAGGAGCAGCTCGCTCAGCACCCGCACGACGCCACGGCCTGCAGCCCCGGGAGCACCTCCTCCAGGTGAGCGAGCGCAAGTTGGGCGCGTCCGCCAGCAGCCCGGTCCCGGTCATGTTCTCTGAGGCCGACGTGCACCCCCCCCCCCCCGCTCCCCGGGGCAGCTACATGCGACATCAGCACGGCGTTCAAGAAGGGCTCGGTGCAGTGGTTCACGTCCGGCAGCTCGGCATCGCCGCGCGCAACCATCGTCCGGCCTACCAGGGCCTGGGCCCTGCCTGGTCCGAGGTGCTGCTGGTGACGATGCAGTACCTCTGCCAAACGCGGCCCGCGCGCCTTCCACCAGCAGGATGAGGGGGGGGGGGGTGAGGCATCAGTGACCAATAAGAGGCTGGCCACCACGTTTGTCCGTGGCCTCACTTTGCTTTCGTTGCTTCCCTCTTTCCAGCGGAAACCTAACCTCACTTTGTAAGCTGTTCTTATTGAGCAGACGACGAGTCGGTTCGTCGAGGTCGAGAACGTCTCAGCTGGCA
>NW_026269353.1:5366-6108 GCF_000697945.3 Frankliniella occidentalis | reverse complement strand
ACTGTCCCATTGATGGCCACTTTTCTCGATTTCCAGCCAATCTGGTCACTTAACAATCTTGGCCTTGAAGTAGTGTTCTAGTAAGGTCCCTACTTAGGCATAATAAGCCAAACTACTTCTCATCGTTGTCTACACCCGGGTGAAACGGTTTGTATACAACTCACTAAGAAATTTTATTACAATTTATAGACTTTTATAAAATTGGATATGATTGCCAACCTCCATAATAATCCGAAGATACTACATATAATGCTTCAGTACTCTGGAGGCGAGTCCGGGAGGGTCGCTCTAAACTCTATGGTGCCAGAGAGTAAATTTCCATTGTCGGGAAAAGCAAAATCCTAAACTCACTGAGACAAAACTATTTAGGATAGTGTAAAGGCGCCTGCGTCCCGACTGCCTTTAGATGGCGCCGCCCAACCCAGCTGACTTGCGTGTCGCTCGACATATTGAGATGTGCGCTGGCGCTGGTGGGCGGGGTAGGGCGGGGCGGGGTGAGGAGGGGTGGGGCAGAGAGAGCTGGGGTAAGCAGGGGCTGGGAAGGGGGCTGTGGTCCCATTACAGGGCTAGCTTGGGTAGGCAGGCCCGTAAGACACCGGCCGCTCCAGGTTCCCTCCCCACAGTGGCAAAAGGGTCGGCGCCAAAGAGCTCCGAGGGAAGAAGAGGTCGAGCAGCAGGGAAATCCACGAAACGCTCTGGAAACCCAAGTGTGTACTTGAACACACAATATTCTGCATACCTA
>NW_026269353.1:0-621 GCF_000697945.3 Frankliniella occidentalis | reverse complement strand
TTTACCAAATGTAATACAATTACCTTTATACAGCTTTATACAATTGCTTGTATACCTCTGTATACAAACTTACTGTCGATGTTTTTTCACCCGGGCATTACAAGAAAAAGGGGTGGCCATCATTGGGCAGGCCCGTTCTTAAGCGCCATCATAGGCAATCTTAACCTAGTGTGTTCAACGAGAACTAGACATCAAGTGAATCGCAAACATGACACGTTTGGTCAACTCATTTTTAATTTTCACTCAGCGAAGTGTGCAGATCATAGCTGCAAGTAAACACACCTGTGCCAAAATGTGAAACTGCGAATAACTCATGATTTGCACAACATATAGTGTAACACACTTTGCAATATGGTGCATTTCTTTTCCCAGAGACGCAGAGGAACATATAAACTGAGCGTATTTTTATCAGCAGCCTTAGGCTTCCATGGCGAATACCGACAGCTCTAGTCGCAGACGCCGGTCCGCTCCGCTCCAGGCGAGAGCTGCACTCCAGTGGCCTCCAGGGAGTCTCCGCTCCGTTCCAGCCAGCCGGAGCTCACTCAATGTCAGCGAGACGCCTTGCGCGGCCCGCTCCAGACCTCTTGCACCTCCCTCTCTTCCTCTCACCCTCCCTCCCTC
>NW_026269352.1:4289-5486 GCF_000697945.3 Frankliniella occidentalis | reverse complement strand
GGGGAGTAGGGGGGGGGGGATAGGTGTTCCTTTCTCACACGTAAGAGTAAGAGTGGGAGACAAAGAGACAAGATCGATGTCCCTTTGGTTTTCCCATCTCTCAAAACGGGGCGGCTGGCATTTCAGCAACTCCACGGTTTACCAGGACTCCGCCGGACTCGGGGAGACTGCAATAAGTTTGCATGTACTTACCACCTCGACCGTTGCTAGGGTTGTTGGTCTGCGCAAGCCACCGCTCATCCCAGTCTAGGTGCACGTCGCCGCCGAGGCCCGTGCCGGGGTAGAAGGCGTGGGCCAGGATGTTCCCGCGCCCGTCGAAGTCAAAACCGTCGTGGTGGTTACCCCTGCGACCAGAAAGCGGAGGTCAGTCGGACTTGTGTGTGCTGCAGCAGCCAGAGCTTGAGCAAGAGCTGCTGCCTCGGGTGCTGCAGCTTTCTCGGAGAGGACGAGGGGGAGAGGGCTCAGGCTAGGCGGCGAGGACTTCTGCATTAACCACGGCTCTCCCGGCCGCACCCACCGCCCCGTCAGATTGAGTCCTCTCCCTCACTCTCTCTCTCGCTACACTGTACTCGCATTACCATTTAGAGCTGATCCATTTTTCATGGTCTGAAGCGCCAGCGCCAGCGACACGAGAAACATAGAAATAAAAACTTACCGCTCGAAGCGCACCTCGATGTCGGGGCTCTTGTTGTCCTCGGCGAAGGACAGGTTGGCGGGGCGGGCCCAGACCTCGAGCGCCATCCGCACCTCCTTGATCACCTGCCTCTTGTCGAGGCCCGGCGGCACGCCCGTCTTGAGGCTGCAACACACACAACGCAACGCTGCATCAGGATCACTTCACTCAGTAACCTGAGGTCTCAGCAGACCTCTGGTCTTCGCAAGGCCGAAGCCTATTACTGCTTGCGCGCCTCAAAGCGCCAAGACAGAGCAGTCCCACCTGCTCCGCCTTTCCACACATTGAGCCGGGTTCCGCCAGGATCAGGACATTCGCTCCGCATCGCAAGATGCCATACCAGCGTCCAAGGACTCCCCCGCAAGGCCCGGCAGCCGCGGGGCAGCCTGCTGGTCCGGAGCGCAGCAGCGCGGCCGAGGCGCAGCCAGCCGCCCGTCATTTGTTTACTCAGCAGCCACGGGAATAGCGGTGTTTGTTTACGTGGAACGCTGAGGCGCGGCGGCGGGGCGGGGCGGGGCGGGGCG
>NW_026269352.1:2493-3519 GCF_000697945.3 Frankliniella occidentalis | reverse complement strand
CTCCCACCCCCAACCCCCTCACTTTGATTGCTACGCCGCTGGCTCCGCTGGCGTGGGCGCGCCGTGCTGTGCAGGCTCAGTGGGGTCGAAGGAGAGGCACTCACAGACTCACACAGAGCCACTCACGGAGTTGCACTCCAGCGTCGGCTGGAGGGGGCGGCGAGGGGGGGAAGTAGGGCAATTGCTGTGTCATCGCTCTCACTTCCTATCCACCCCCCGTGGGGTCGCCGGGGTTACAGAACAAACACCTGGCCGTACCTGCAACGCACCAGGCCCGGCTGAGGACCCAAGTTACTGGAGGTCCTGGTTCACTACGATCGAACAAACAAGAGTTACAGTGGTGAGCCTCCTTCGGGGTAGAAGATAAAGTGCGATGTGTTGCATGGATCCGGGTGAAAGAGTAGCAAATGGTTCGTTAGTCCACATTTTTGGACAAAGGGAGTTAACTATAGGACACTACCAGGGGTTGCCCACACCACCGGGTACATCTCGTACGGAAAGTGTCCATCTCCTGCTTCGTCTACAAATCACCATGTACCGCCTGTGAATACGCAGCAGTCTTGCGGGATTGCATACCCAATATGGCCGCAGGGGCCATGGCCCCTTACGGGGGTTAAGATTAGGCAAACCCGCAATACTGCTGCGTATTCACAGTTGTACACACGCTATATTTTACTCGAGACTTTCACGATATTTGTTGTTGGCGCAACTTGGTGCCTTGGTGCGACTCCTGTCGACAGAGCAGAGCAGAGGGGTGGCGCCGCGGCACGGTGCTCGCCGTCCTGTGCCCGAATACGTACAAGTGAGCTGTTCGGAGGGGCGGCAGAACAGGCGGGCAGCCCGTCCGCTCGGTACTCACATGAGCCGCGGGGCCGCGGGCTGCGTGACCAGCCTGACTCATCAACCTTTCATTAATACACCGGGCCAGGCCAGGCCGCCCGTGACAAGGCACTAACGTTTACCTCCTCGGGTAGGGATCGAACCCTATCAGGGATATTGCCCCTCCCTCCCCTAGCCAAGCACCCC
>NW_026269352.1:0-1354 GCF_000697945.3 Frankliniella occidentalis | reverse complement strand
GAGGAGGGCACAGTAGACCCCCTCATAAACCTTTAACATCCGGCCGTTAAAGTGCATATTTCGCGCATTCAGGCGGACTCCCATTCAAGGTCGGATTTTAGCGCCACTACTTTGAATCTCCTTTTGCTCTGCTGCAGACGTGTTGACAGGTTGCCTTTTCGCACGAGGCCTTCAGGCGGCATGGCTAGAGACATCAGGCCCGTACGCGGGGCACAGTGACCACCCTGTGTGTCCTGATGACGTAGCATGTCCATCCTCTCACTGACTTCTCACCGCTTCTCACTCCGTTCGGAATCAACTCTATTTTCGCGGGGCGCCCACGCTTAGCAGTGTGGCCAGCCCGGCCCTAATCGGTGGTGCTTTTAGCAGCCTAGGGCGTGGCGCCGAGTGCCCGGCGCACCGGAGGGTGGTGTGCTCAGGGCGTGGTGGGGCGTGGTCGGGTGAAGCGGCCCTGCCAGACACGCGCTAGCATCGAGTTGGGCGTGGTCGCTTTGCCGCGCTGACCCGCCTGTGGCCTCCTGGCCGCTGAAAAACAGTCGCGTCTCTATCCATTCAGAAAGAGTGGCGCGGGGGAACGCAAAAAGACCTCGCGGTTCACGGCGAGCTAATGATTGGCGTTGTCGGGGCTGCTGCGAGGGAGCTGGGACCGGCAGGGACGCTGACAGTCCTTGGCCCCCGACGCCAGGCACCACTGAGCAGCCCTGCCACCCCGAGACAATAAGGGCTCTCCTGATGCCCTATCGGGGCGCCATACCAGGAGGATCAACCACCCCGCGCACTTGTGCATATCGCCCTGGCGGGCCGAGCGAGTAGGCAACCCGACTGCACGTAGGAATGCGGCACAGCGCGGTGCGAATCAGCCTCTTGGTAAAGCGAAGAGCTCCGTGCCCTCTGGGGAGGCGTCGTCGTCGACGTTGCCGCAAGGCCACATCGAAACAGAAATATAAAGTCAACATGCAGAGGAGGGGGTCCGTTACCAGCGAAAGGAGCCCATTTGCGTCACCAGACACTCCGCGTTCAGGAGAGGCTTCCTTGGACGCAGAGCAGTATGGTATAAAAATAGCGTCCCCGCCAAAGGCAAAAGACGGCTCAAGCGGATGACGTCTGCCTCCTGTCTCGCGCCCCGCCACCACCCGCGGACGCGTTCACTATACCGTTAAAGAGCGCCCCTTCCACGCTCTGGAAACACAATGAAAAGCGTTGCTCGGTCTCGCGTCTTCATTTGCGCGTTTCCATTAAAACATCTGGCTGGCGGGGGGCGTGGCGGGGAGGGGCCCTGCAGGCCGGTGGGCCTAGGTGGGCCCGGTGGGAGATAATAGCTATGCAAATTGCGGAGCTGGTGCGGCGGGGCGGG
>NW_026269351.1:7476-8489 GCF_000697945.3 Frankliniella occidentalis | reverse complement strand
CACTGGAGTAATAGGCTTCGCTATCGCTCAGCCAATCAGCCAACAAAACATTTGTAGTACAGGACTACGTATTGAGAAATGTTGGCAGGTACGCAAGCCCAATACACAGATACCCTGTATCCTGGGTTCAACTCACACTGATAATTAAGTGTTCAACTGGCGTAACATGCGTGTTTAACATTGAATACTACAAAGAGTTTAACAGTAAAGTTAAGCACTTTGAAGTGTTCACATATACTGTTGAACATTTCGAAGTATACAAATACCCAGCAAAACACTTACAAGTGTGCAACATATTTTTGATCACTTGCATGTGGATGTTGTGCACGGCAGTTGAACACTTCATTCATCAGTCCACACGAAGTGCAATAACTTACAAGCCAATTTATTAGTGATGCACACTTTCGAGTAATGTCCAAGATAAGGCCAATAAATTCAGTTCTGTGCAACGCTTAAAACACTCTCAAGTAAGTGGCATATCAAACATATGGACTTATTTGCAGCAGTGGGCTACCGACAGGATGCACGGGGCACGGACACATCCTTTGTCTGTGACTTCCACCTTCAGTCTGACGAGATCGTCGGCTCCAGCAGCAGAGTGTGCAGTGCAGACGAGACCTAAGGTACCCCAGGCGACCAGGGGCCGCCCCTTTCCAGCTCGCGAGTGTGCCGGCTGGGGATTTCTAGGAAGGAAAAACCCCGATGACCACAGCTCCTTAAGGTAGTCCAAAATAAGCATGTTTTTGAAATGTTGGGGGCATGTTGATCATAAGATGTCATTTTGTGAGAAAAAAAATTAAAAAACAACCTAAGCTTGCGCTAACGTGGAAGCAGATGATACAGCTTTACACGGAGAGAAAAGTTCCGGCCAGACAACAAAATTGAGTTTGGATTGTTCTTTTTACCAGTACACCTAATCAGTTTCGGTGTCACACCGAAACCTTAAGACTCTGCACCAGAACCTTTGAACTCTGCACCAGAAACTTTGGTGACCACGCATGTAAAAGTTTGGA
>NW_026269351.1:2622-2921 GCF_000697945.3 Frankliniella occidentalis | reverse complement strand
TCTGCACTGTCCACGGCTGCCCACAAATATACTTGTCAGGTGAGAGGGGTGTTTACTAGGTCGTAACGATTTTGTCACTTAAATAGACCCTCCGCACCCTACGAACTCAGCGCTACTATCCGGAGGGTTGTGCGACGCACCGTTCAGGCTGTAGGGAAAATGTGCTGAAACAAGCTGGGCCCGCTCTTCCGCCAAACCAAGTTGCCAGCTCCGCTTCGCCTCCACCGGCAACTCGGTTCGGCAGGGAGCGGGCCCAGCTTGGCCTGCCGGCGGCGTTTGGGACGGGCCTTCGGCCCGTC
>NW_026269351.1:0-341 GCF_000697945.3 Frankliniella occidentalis | reverse complement strand
CCAGGTTGAATCGTAGTATAATAGTCTATAGAAATCAGAAAATCTGCATAGACAGTCAGCTGCATCATTTCTGATAGCAAAAGCAGGTCAAAACCAACTACCAAATATTACATCTTACCCCAGTTTTGAAGCCTAGCTGCGTCGCTCTTCTGCTGCGCAACAGGGAATGACAACACGACCACCACCTTGTAGAAATTATATTAGCAGTTGAATATCTAGAAGGGGTCAAGCCCGAATTTTCCGTATAGTACGCGGTTCTTTCAAAAGGGAAGGGTGTTCAAGTAGCCCCAGTGATCAAGTAGCCCCGGTCTCCCTTAGCCTGAAATAATCCGAAATAGGTG
>NW_026269350.1:7086-7755 GCF_000697945.3 Frankliniella occidentalis | reverse complement strand
AAATAAACTTACAACAACATAGCCATAGATTTGGCCATTTGGGCCATAACTATAGTCATAGCCTCTTCTTCTCATGTCCATCTTTCACTTTGATGGCAACAGAGAGACCATAACTTAACTAAACCTACCGGTGCAGAACAAACTGGCACCCCGTTCTCTCAAAACAACCCAATGACACGCCACACTCGTCTCTCTCACTCGCAAACAATTCAATTCAAATCAATTCCCGAGGTGTCACTCGTGGGCTCCTGCCGACATGGCACTCGGCTGCACGCCCGACATGCACACGACGAGCGGGCGGCAACTGACAGGGCGACCTAACCTCATTTCCATACGAAAACAAACAGCGAACAGACCGTCGCGTTATCTGACTGATGTGCGGGGGAAGGGGGGGGGGGGCGACATTGGTGGTGGTGGAGATACCACACCTGGGGCGGCTGGGCGCGGTGCGGGGGCGCGTACACGGGACCCGGGGACCGCGAGGAAGGCGCGGCGGGGGCGGCGATTGGTGGGACTGCCTCGACCGCGGGGCGCGGGGCGGGCGTCGCGGGCCTCGCGGGCATCAGAGGCACGGCGGCGCGGCGCGGCGGCGGCCTTGGCGTTGGCGGGGGGCCCTTGCCTTATCACACCCGGGTGGCACCCGTGAGGAAAGGCTAGGAGGAGGAAGAG
>NW_026269350.1:5000-6053 GCF_000697945.3 Frankliniella occidentalis | reverse complement strand
GGCCGGGGCCCGGAGGCACGCCGTCGCCGCGTGATCGCCGCCCCGGGCCCGGCACAGTCCGCCCGCCAAAACCTTACACCCCTTATCAGACAGAGGGCCGGGCTGGGCCGGGCCGGGAGGCTGGGGGCGCCGCGCAGCGCCACGCCAACCAGCCACCTCGCGTTATCGCGTTTTTAGCGGAGCCGTATTGTGCAGCCGCGGCGGCAGTGCGAGAGAGGCCGTCGCACGCGGGGCTCGCCCGGGGACGAGAGGGAGAGAGAGGGAGAGAAGGGGGCTGCACGCACGCCCGCCCCCGCTCGCGGCAGCAGAGGGAAGGCCTGCTCTGGCGTCACCGGCAATCGATACCCAGCATCAATAATAACAATAACGAGACACGCGGCCGCCGGCCGGCCGCTCAAGTTCAGGCTGTAGGGGCTGCGCCGGGCTGAGCGTGTGAGCTCGGCGCGAGCGCGAGCGCGGCGCAGGTGTGCGCGCTTACGAAGGCCTTTGCGACACCGGCGACGCGCCGCGGCCGCGCGCAGCCAGAGGGTAGAGTCCTACTGCAGCAGCAGCAGCAGCCTGCCCTGGTGCAGAGATAGAACCCGGAACTTTTCCAAGTAGCCAAGCAAAGGTTGCAGTTTTTGCGTCGTTTGTTTACGTCGCGCGCCCTCAGTCGTTGCTCAAACACGGCGCTAGAGAGCGGACGGCGGGCGATACTGTAGCACATCGGTGGGACGGGTCAGGGCGTGGCGGGGGAGGCAGGGGCGTAACCCCGCGGCGCGTGCCGCACAGGGCGTGCCCGTCCATAGCAGAGGGCTCGCCTCTCGCCCGCCGGGTGGACGGAAAAGTTCCGCGCGCGGCTCGGCTCGCCTCACCACCGCGAGGGGGTTGGTCTGGTCGTCGGGAGAACATGAAAACATATTGGCTATGGGGCAGCAAACAGGCTGCTGCTGCTGCGGGCGGCGCGCCGCTTGCGGCCGCTGCACGCACGCCCCGCGTGGAGGGCCGCATGGTCGTGGCGTGGCGGGGCGTGGCGGGGCGCGGCGGGGCGCGGCGGGGCGTGGCGGGGCGCGG
>NW_026269350.1:0-1887 GCF_000697945.3 Frankliniella occidentalis | reverse complement strand
TTTCTTAGAAAACTTGTAACAATGCACATGAATGCAATCTTTAATAGTTACTTCATTAATACCGTCATTCATGCTGATTCCTGCTGATAGATTAAATAAAAACAAAATGTTCTATGTGGAAAGCAAGAAGAACTCAACCCTAGGCGTAAACCCTTAGAAACTTGTTTGGTGTAAAAGTTTCAAGCTCAAACCACAGTCTCAGTTTGATATATTTGTGCATTAAAATTATACAGCTTAGGTTGTAAGTACTACTTGGCTCTTCTTTACTAAATAAGAATTGAGAGAACCCTACAGAATCTGAAGGCTGAGGAGAGAAATTTCATGCTGATTCGCATTAGTTACACACATACCTGAGGTGGACCCTGCGGGTGTCCCATGCCGTGCTGGAATGACTGTCCTTGCCCTTGGCCCATGCCTCCAGATGGACCGTTCATGTGCATTCCAGGAGGTGGGCCCTGGCCTGGAGGGGCGGAGTGACCTGGTGTGTGTGGGCCTGGAGGTGTAGGGTGGCCCGCACTGTGTGGTGAGGGTGGAGGGTGCCCTAAGGAACAATCAAATTTGAATTAAAAAAGCGAGAAAATCGAAGTGTGAGAGAAATATTCAAGGATTGTTTACATACCCGATGGAGGATGATTTGCACCAGGATGGGACTGGGGTTGATGACTGCCACCAGGATGACCCTGATGACTGATTGGATGCCCAGGATGCCCTGGGTGCTGGCTGGGGTGTTGGCCTGGATGTTGACCAGGGTGCCCTTGCCCCATGTGTTGCCCCGGATGACTTGCTCCCGGGTGGTTCTGGCCTGGGTGCCCGTGCCCAGGATGGCTTTGTCCAGGATGACCCTGACTGGGGTGAGGAGATGAGTGACCGGATCCGGGGTGTCCTGAGCCAGGATGCCCAGGTCCAGGGTGGCCTGAGTTGGGGTGTCCTCCAGGTCCAGGATGACCTGGTGCTGAGTGAACAGGCGGGGGATGTCCTGATCCGGGGTGGCTGGATGGATGGCCAGGACCTGGGTGGCCCGCACCTGGGTGGCCCGGATGTCCAGGTCCAGGATGACCTGAGCCGGGGTGTCCAGGTCCTCCTGGGTGACCTGGGCCAGGGTGACCAGGACCTCCTGGGTGGCCTTGGCCAGGGTGACCAGATGCGCTGTGAGCGGATCCAGGATGACTTGATCCGGGGTGCCCTGATCCAGGATGCCCAGAACCAGGATGACCTGCGCCAGGATGTCCAGGTCCAGGGTGCCCTGGATGGGCCTGAGAAGAGTGGCTACCAGGATGATTTTGACCTGGGCCTGGAAGCCCTGGATGGCTTTGACCTGGGTGTCCCTGACTAGGGTGTCCTGGTTGTCCTGAATGGCCCTGGCTTGGGTGGTTGGGTCCGGAAAGTTGGCTATGATGAACTGGGTGGCCTGTAAAATAAATCCGTTCACAATTATGGTGCAATATATTGCCTTAATTTCCATCTAAGCATGTCCATTCATTTATGATTGCAAAAAACATATATTGTATTGATAACAAGAACCAACCTGGATGTCCTGGGTGGTTTGGATGGCCTGGATGGCCTGGAGGTCCTTGTGAAGGATGACCATGATGTACATGGTGCTGGCCAGGGTGACCTGGTGGCCCTGGGTGCGGCCCAGGATGTTGCCCTGGGTGGCCTCCATGGGGAGGATAGCCGGTTGGCCCTGGACTGTGAGGATGGTGATGTGACGGTGGACCCATCGGTGAGGGAGAATGGGATGGTGGTACCATTCCTGAGGGTGATGGCATGGGTGATGGCGATTGTTGTGGGGGCCCCATGGGAGAGGGGGTTTGTGGTGGAGGCATTGGAGAGGATTGAGGTGAAGGGCTCGCCATCTTGCCCTTCAATTTTTCTCTGAAAACAAAT
>NW_026269349.1:10885-12235 GCF_000697945.3 Frankliniella occidentalis | reverse complement strand
CTATGCGAGTGGCCACTGTAGTTTATTCATCATATTCCATGAAGTTTCAGCCAGAGTTATTTTGAAAGGGGAATCAGAACGTTGTATGCAAACGTGAGCCCACTTGTTATTTTTTTCATGGACTGTTACACTGACTGACACTCCGCCCAAAGTGAGTGGCCCCAATACTGTTTTAGCCTGCAGACTTCCTTTAACTTTTTTATGAATAGGATCTGAAATCACATCTTCAAATTCATCTGTGGACATTCTGATTCTGGTCCAAGTTCTTTGCCCTCCCATCCTCACATCTCCTAGAAGCAGAACATATGGAGTGAAGTTGAACACATCCAGACCAATCCTAATAGTTTTGGATGCTGAATGTGTCAAATTGTAATCTTTGTAAGAAGACTGCATGGGGAGCGTGAGTAGGTCTGCAGGCTCGATTGTGGGTTCCTGATAGATCCCTAGTGCTTCTTGCAGCATTCGATCTACGTCAGGGCCGTACGCCTGATCCCAAATTTCGGGCTCGGGCTCCACTGGGTTTGGGCCGTACACATCGCCTACATGGTACCCTGCGCCATTGAAGACAGGTTGATACCCGTCCACAGGGAGATCAGGGGCCGATGCAGCCAATTGGGCGAAGCTAGTGGCGGAGCCAGAAGGGGTAGTGGTGGTGGCCTCCTGGACGAAGCCAGGGGCGGAGCCAGGGGCGGAGCCAGGGGCAGAAGGGGTGCTAGCGGCCTCCTGGACGGAGCCAGGGGCGGAGCCGGGGGCGGAGCCAGAGGCGGATAGGGTGGTAGCGGCCTCCTGGACGGAGCCTAGGGCGGAACCAGTAGGCTGCGCAGTCTGGGCATAGCCGAAACCGGTGACCTGACTGAAGTTGAAGGTAGGGGGAGGAAAGATGTAAGGAAGGTGAGGACCGTAGTCTCCTTCATCCTTTCCAAGACCCACGCCAGGATCGACGTTCACCAGGGCGTAAGGGTCGTCAGACACCGCTCTCTTCTTGCGAGAGGCGGCAGCGTCCGGTGCGTCGGGGAAGAGCCGGCGCTTGGAGGGTTTGGTAGAAGGGCGTTTGGAAGTCATGATTGTGGTTCGAAGACCAAGAAGAAGTGGTTCGAAGACCGAAGGAGTGGTGCGAAGACCAAGATGTGAACTGTGTAAGCCGAAGCGAAGTAATGATCTCTCCGCTCCGGCAGCACTTTATTTATACCCGCGAAGCGCCACCGGTGGCGCTGCCTGCCAGCCGGTTCGGAACTACGAGGCAGGTTTGAACCTGCGCCCGTGATAAAATGGTCCTGTGCACAACACGTGCGAACCGCGTGCAAACCGCGTGCAAACCGCGTGCAAACCACGTGCACATTTGTGCAAACC
>NW_026269349.1:4922-5406 GCF_000697945.3 Frankliniella occidentalis | reverse complement strand
TGGGTCCAATACAAGGTCCAATGGGTCCAATAAAGGGTCCAATGAGTCCAATAAAGGGTCCAACGGGTCCAATAAAGGGTCCAACGGGTGCAATAAAGGGTCCAATGGGTCGAATAAAGGGTCCAATGGGTCCAATAAAAGGTCCAATGGGTCCAATGCTAAAGTACCGGTTTCAAATAGGCCTCTCCTAGGGGGATAGGATTTTCCGTCAAAAATTCTAACGAGCGTATCAGCATGCCTCCTGGGCGCGCATGGAAATGTTGTCCAAAAAATGTCTGATCTAGTGAGCATTCGAACCCATGAACTAAAGCCTCGACTTCCGGCAGGTCGACGCCTTAGCCCATGTTCCCACTGTGACATTTTATTATGTCTATTTACCATTATGCCCCTTGTCACTCTGCTTTAAGGTGGGGTAATACCCCTTGATAGTGCAGATACTCCATGTCAGATAACTTACAGAAGGCCTTAACTCGCGCGGATGATC
>NW_026269349.1:0-302 GCF_000697945.3 Frankliniella occidentalis | reverse complement strand
GCGTGGCAGTTTTGGCATTCGCAAAACCATCCGTACTTTGTGCTAGACGGCCCCCTTTGCCATCAGAACACGAGTCCGGTGACGCAACTACCACTTAAGCCTTGGATGTGTTGTAATTTAGAAACGGGGGTTTGTGACGTGCGTGTTGCCTACCGTCCCTGAATGAAGGAGTGAAAAAGAGTCACATGGCCGACCAAAAGTCATAATCCACCGTACATAACAAATACGGTCAGCCTTATGATGGAAAAGTAAGTCCTCGTCAGTTTCCACTTATAAAATCTCGTGAAGGGGTCAAAATGACC
>NW_026269348.1:11169-12141 GCF_000697945.3 Frankliniella occidentalis | reverse complement strand
TGGGTTGCCTGCATACAGGGGTTTTGTAGCACAAATTGCCTACCTTTCAGGCGGCTCACTAGAGACGATGGGGGGGGGGTGTCGCCCCTCCGCCCTCTCCCTTATACCGCGCCTGTTCCCCGCTCATTTTCTCACTCACTCTCTCTCTCTCCCTCTCCCTCTCTCGAGAGATCTCTCCCTCCCTCCCTCGATCGCACTCCCTCCCCCTCCCTATAACGAGGCGGCCCTGTATATTTTCGCAAGGCGGTAGTCGCTTGATCTCGCCGAGTTTGAAGGTGTGTGTGTGTGTGTTGCGCTGGAGCTGCGTGCACTTCAACAACCTCCCCCCCGCCAAGCCCGCCTTTGTGGCTTGGCGGCCGGTGGTGCACCTCAACAACGCCGTCATGTGAAGCCGCTGCTGAAACACACGCTCCGTTGGTTATGGCCGTGCGTTGTGATGCGACACGGCGTTGTGCGCGGAGTATTTCTGTATAGTGTTGGCAGCGCCCCGTCGTCGGCCCGGGCGGCCCAGCCCGGCCTAGGCCTCATGCTCTTGGGCCGCTGCATGCTATTCTCGAGATAAGATTCAACTTTGTGCTCGCCCGCACTAGAAAATCAGAGGAGCCAAAGTCGGTACTGTTAAAAGGCTTCAAATGTCAGGTGCGGATTAAGGGTTCCCCCCATGTGGACTATAGAGAGCCGCCTGACAGGTAGGCAATTGGCGCCACAAAACCCCTGAATGTAGGCCACCGACAGTGCATCGCCCCCTGTCAGCTGGACCTTAATCCCATATACCAGCCTGCCAAGTAGTGTTTAGTGCCTCTTTGAAAGCACCGGAACAGGAAACAACTACGGGGCTGCCAGCTTATTGTTCTTCACACTTCTGCTGGTGCATCACTTTGTTAGCGCACTCACTGTACTACACTGGCGGCGTGCGTGACTGCCCCCCCCCCACTCCCGCCTCCCCGGTTGTTGTTAGCACCCTCCCCTCCC
>NW_026269348.1:5700-8346 GCF_000697945.3 Frankliniella occidentalis | reverse complement strand
TTGTTAAATTTTTAGGGTAATTTTCTTGGCGGGAGGGAGGCGCGACCCATTTTTCTGGAGTGATGTACCCCATGGTCGAGAGGAGCGCCTGTGGCGGTAGGCCAGCCCGCTGGACACGGGTGTGCGGCGGGGTGGCCTACCCCTGACCTTGCAGGCGCGCTGGTCGAGCCCCTGCGGCAGTAGGCCAGCCCGCCGGGCATGGGTGTGCGGCGGGTTGGCCTACTCCCGACCTCGCAGGCGCCTTGGCCGATAATGTCCAGGATCATCCCCCCCGACTGCAGCTCCGCGATGTACTACTTCTTCTTGCAGAACGAGTGGGTGAGCCCCCACAACGAGCGCCTCCGCTGGCTGTCGGGCTTCACCGGGGCCGGGGCGAGCGTGGCCGTGGTCACGCGCAGCACCGCGTCGCACGTCAAGGAGTTCGCTGTGCTCTGGACGGACGCCCGCTTCCTGCAGCTGGCCGACGAGCAGCTGGACTGCAGCTGGCAGCTGCGACAGCTGCGCTCGCCGCTCCAGGTGGCGGACTGGCTGGCGGAGCGGCTGTACGCCGGAGACAAGGTGGGCGCCGACCCCAGGGTGGTGCTGGTGCCGCAGTGGGAGCAGTGGTACAACCGGATGTACAACGAGAACTCCATCGAGCTGGTGGAGGTGATGCCGGGCATTGTGGACGAGGTCTGGACCCGTGGCCGTCCCGACAAGCCCGGCCTCGAGGCCTTCATCCACAAGACGGGACAGCGAGGGCAGATCTGGCAGAACCGCGTGCGCGCGGTGCAGAAGCAGATGGAGCAGCGCCGCGTGGACGGCCTCGTCTTAACCGCCCTCGACGAGATCGCGTGGCTGCTCAACATCCGCGGGCGCGACCTGCCGTACGCGCCGCTGCTCGAGGCCTACCTGGTGGTCCCCGTCCACGAGTCGGTGGACGTGGTGGCTCTGTACGTGGACAAGCAGCCATCCAGGATCACGCCGGCCATCGAGCAGCACCTCAAGGCAGCCAACTGCGTCCGAACCAGGATCTGCGTGAGGTGAGTCCAACGCCCGGCGCGGTTTGCGCGGACCCTGCGCGCCAGGTCAGACCAATTGGCCGCACTCGACGCGGAGGTCAGGCGCAGAGGAGGTGGACCTGGCGCTCTGCGACTGCGCGCCAGCTCCCCGCGAGTGCGAGACAGAGAGAGACAGAGAGAGTCGCGGGCCCGCCGCCAGCGCGTCTCACTCGCACGGGCTCGCCGCCCCCGCTCGCGGGTCGATACTCTGCCCGCCGGGCTCGCCGGGGATGAGAACGTGGATGCTGTTTTCGCGATGAGAAACTCGGCGGTCGCGGGGCTGGTGCGGAGGCGGCGCCCGGGGGATGCTCTAGGGTCGCGGCGGCGCCACGCACAAACGGCGTCCTCGCTGGAGCCGTCTCTGGACGCTTTCGAGTGGTCCCGCCCACTCGCAGGAGGTCACCACCGGTCCGCCGCCGCTGTCGGGGACCCTTCCGGGACCCGGCCGGCGCAGGTGGCGTCGCTACGCCCCGATAAGTCTTCGGCGTTCCTTTCCCGTTTGAACCTTCCCGCGGGCCCGACTGTGCGGGGGGCAGCTCGCCGCGATGGCCGCGGCCCCGGCGTGCCGGCAGGCAGCACTGGCCAGGGACAAGGGGCGCCGGGCGAAAGTAGTGGGGTCTCAGGACGCGAGGAGGCGGACCCGCGGGCCGGCCGCGCTGGCCGCGCGCAGGCGCTCTGCACGCACACGCACTGCAACGTCACGGGGAGACACCCACACCGGCTCCCTGGAATGTTTGACGTGGACGATGACGTTGACGCTTCCCTTTCAGCATCCGGCCGTACGAGCAGTTCTGGCGCGACCTGGAGCGGCCCACCAACAGGACCGCGATGTGGATCTCCAACCACCCGCGGCTGGGCGCATCCAGGGCGGTGCAGCTGGCGGTAGGTGCGGTCGGCGGTGGGGGAGCAGGGTCGCGGGCAGCGTGACGACCAGGATCACGACGTGGCCGACGGCCCTCTGTCTGCAGGTGCGGCGCCGGCACGACGTGCACCAGGAGTGGTCGCCGGTGATCGCCCTCAAGAGCATCAAGAACGAGGCGGAGCGCGAGGCCATGCACTCGGCGCACGCCCTGGACGGCGCTGCCATGTGCGAGCTGCTGGCCTTCCTGGACGCCCAGCTCGCCGAGGACGAGACCTGGACGGAGACGCGCGTCGCCGAGAGGGTCGACTTCTTCCGCCAGCCCGAGGTACGTTTGGCCCGCTAGGCCTTCGCCGGCGTGACGAGGGCATCCTGTCTGATGTGTTGTTGCCGACAGATGTCGTTCAGGATGACGTCCTTCCCGACGCACGTGGGCTACGGGCAGCACGGGGCGCTGCCGCACTACGTGCCGCGGGCCAGCAGCGACCTGCTCATCGGCAAGGAGTCCACCGTCGTCATCGACTCGGGCGGCCAGTACGAGAGTGAGTAGTACGACGAAGAGTGTGCGTGGCCGTTGAACGTCGTGTTCTGGCCTAGAGTGTCCAGACCGCGTCAGGAGGGGCTAGGGGGGCCACCTCCTGCGGCCGAACTGTACAAAGCGTAGGGGCCGGCACCAGGGGACCAACACGCGCAGGAGCTACCTCCTTTCTCCCGGGGTCGCGGCGCAGTCGCGGCTCAGTACGGGGG
>NW_026269348.1:0-4171 GCF_000697945.3 Frankliniella occidentalis | reverse complement strand
CTTCTGTACGCGGCTGTATGTGTTGGGCGTGGCGCAGTCCGTGCCGCACGTAGGTGGAGAGACCCCTGCTGCCCGGGCCCCTTGGTGACTTGTAGTGCTGGTAGCCTCTGATGTTGGCACGGGTGCCCCCGTCCAACAGTGTCTCCTGGACAAGCAGCACGTCTGCTTTCGTTTCCGCCAGCAGGGCCCCGAGGAGGGTCAGCCTGGGCCTAAGGCCATTCGCGTTAAAAGATATTACTGTCAGCTCCATCAGTTAAGTAGGAATGCCGTGAACTTAATGAGCGAGTGCAGGTGTTCGGACGGCTCGTCCGTCTTGGCAACCTCTTGCAGCAGATTGCTAAGAGCAGTGAACATTTCTTGAACTGGGATCTTTCTGATCCCAATTGAGTTGCTAAGGATGACGGCTTCGTCCATCATCGCGGTGAGCGCTTGGTTTGTGGTGTGGATCTTGGGAGTGCTTCGGAGGGGTGGGGCGTGCGGGGGGGCCCTTGACGCCGGGGCGGCTGCCCAGGCTGGCTTGGAGGGAGCGGCGGGTGCAGGGGTGCGCTCAGCTGATTTCTTCTCAGGCAGGGCCGGCCACTCGCTTTCCTTTTCGATAGCCGCCATGCGGGCCCTGCCCTCTGGGGTCGCCCAGTGGGCGTTGCTCGCCTGTGGTTTACGTGGCGGGCGCGTCCGGTGCGTCGTCACCCGGCCGGAGAGGAGCTGGAGGCGGGAGGGGGCGGGGGGCTGTGCGGGCGGCTGGGCGGGCGTCTGGCAATCGTCACTAGGCGTGTCGGGCTGTTTAGGCAGGTCGTGTTGTGCGACGCGGCCACCCTGGCCGGCCTGGCTGGGCTGCGCAGGGGTGGGGGCGGGGGGCTTGGGGGGAGCCACCTGCTGTGCGCTCGGCTTCATGGCAGGCCGGGGCGCAGCGTGACTCTGCTGCGCTTTGGCGCTACCCTGTGAAGGTTTTTCCTTGCTCTTCTGGAGCAGCGACTTGACTTTCTGGTAATAAGCACAGCCATGGAAGGTGGTGCGGTGTGGGCCGCGGCAGTTGGCACAGAAATTTGGCATTTTGCAGCCAGTGGACGGGTGTGGGCCGCCGCACACTCTGCAGGCGATTTCCCGGTGGCAATTTTTGGCGCTGTGGTTAAAATCTTGACACCGAAAACATTGGACAGGCTCCCCCCTGGTGTCAAACCGCTCCCACTTGACCATACAGTGGCCTACCACCGGCGCTGCCGCGGCTACGGCCCGAACCTTTGTGCCGGTGGGAAAGGTACAAATGACCGCAGATAGGGCCAGGGACCTGGGCTCAGGAGCCGCGGGGTCACGGGTCGTGATACGGCGTACGTTTAGGACCTGCAGGCCCGCCGCCTGCAGCTCCTCCTGGATGCGGTCGGCAGGAACGCCCGCTGGGATGCGCTTCATGACGAGGCGCTCCACCCTCTCACCGCGCGGGGTTTGGGTGGTGAAGGTGACCCCCTCTTCTGCTAATTTGGCCATTGCTTTGGCATAGTCCTCCATGGACTGGGCCTGCAGAACCATGCCCCTGCCGCGACCGGCCGTGCGGCAGGTAAGTGGCCGTGTGAGTCGTGACTGCAGCTCTTCGACTTTGGCGAAGAAGTGTTCACCCCAGTCAGTGTCTGTGTGTATTGGTGGGGGGGTGTTGTGTTTGGTGTGTGTGGGCGCACTCGCACTCACCTTGCTGGGACTGGGACCTGCGTCGGCGTCCTCTGCGACCTCCATGTCGTCGTCCTGGGCAGATCGCGGAATGGAGCTGGGCTGACTGCAGTCCATCTCGGAGTCGGGTTCTGCTTCCCCGGCGGCGTCCTGGGCAGCGTCCTGGTAGTCGCTCGTGCTGGTGCGCCTGCTGTCTCCGCTGGCGCTGGCCACGTCGAGGTCCTGGGTCCTCTGGCGTGGGGCCTTGGTGGGCGACCAGGGCGCGCCGTCGTCCTCGAGCTGGCGCTTGGTCGGCGTGGCCGGCTCTGGGTTTGCGGCGGCTGGCTGGGGGCGGGACGCCGTGCCCGCTGTCGGGGTGGTCCAGAGCGCGGGCTGGTCCATGAGCTGGGCGAGGGCCTTGTCGCGCACCCCCTCCATGGAGCGCTTCCACTCCCCGAGTTTGCCCGCCGCGGCCTTGTCACTGCCCGTGGCCACAGGCGCTCCGCGGAGGACGCATGGGCGGGTGCAGTACTCGCCGTAGTGATGGATGTAGGCCGCGGTGGCGTCGGTCTTCATGTAGGTCAAGCCCTTTTTGCAGTGGGCACACTTGATGTGGACGACTTGCCCGTCGTCCTGGTCGGTCAGGAGGGCCCGAATGGCCGTCCCTAGCTTGCGCGCGTTGTTTTCGCGCAGCGTCGCCTGTGCGTAGCGGTCCCTGTCCGTCTCCGTGGTCTGGAGCGACGCGCACTCCTTGTTGGCGTGGCGGGTTTTGGCACCCGCCGCCGCAGTCTCATTTTTGTATTCGCTAATTGTCCTGCAATGGTTGCAGGGCACTAGCCGGCCCATGGTGGCGGTGTAGGCGCGAACGTCTCTGACACACACACACACACACTTCACTGATAAACACTTATCACTGCACTGCACACACAATCACTGTCACAAGCACTGCACTGTACACACAATCACTGTCACAAAGCACTGCACTGTATCCATTTTCACTGGCTTGTGGGGCCCGGGCCGGCCGGGGGCGCACCGTCTCTGGGCTGCGCAGCCTGGCGGGCGGAGAGGGCTCGGGTCGCCGAGGGGCGCTCCCCAGATGTTGCGGTGAATATGCACGTCTGCTCTGCTCCAAGGTCAGGGCCAGACTCCAGCTCTCGACGCGAACCATAACGTTGCGATGCCGCAAGTTCTAACTAACTCTGCGACCAGGGGGGCAGCTCACAAGAAGAGGTGGCCGCGGCGGCGGCCGCGGGCGCGCGCGAAAAGGGGGGACAGCTGGCCCAGGTGGGGAGGGGGACGGACCGGCGCACTGCAGGCGTGGTCGTGTGCCGGTTCGCGGACTGCCCACCAGACGGTGCCACATGTTAGTCGCGGCCCGCAGCGGCCGGCCCCCCAGCTGAGGGGGCACGCCGTCGGCAAGCAGCCGCGCGGGGCCCTCAAGACGGTCGACTCGCCCGGTTGGCCGGACCGACCTTGTCTGACGTCGGCCCCATCATGTCCCCTTCCCCCGCCGCAGATGACGGCCGAAGTGGGTCTCTCGCTCTGCGTGGAGGCGGCAGGCACGGCTCGGACACCCTCTCAGTCCGAACCGTGTTCGATTGCGGTACGCGGTACGCGCATACAGGTTCCCGCTCGGCCCCGTGTACCCCGTCCACCAGGACGTCGGAGCACGTAGCACCCTCCGGGCACGTACCGGGCCGCTGCCCGTCGGACGTGCCGCTTGAGGCGGACGTGCTGTCGGGGAAGGCGGCCGCGCGCGCTCCCGCCGCGGCTCGACGTGTTTTGGAGAGGGGCGCAGTTTGAATCTCGCGGCGCACCGCTCGGGCGTTCGGCTTAAGGCGAAGCTTGGGGGATTTCACCACAAGGAACTGGGGTAGGGTCCCGATTTGAACCGGGGGCCAGCGGCCGCAGGAGGTGGACCGCTTCTCCCCTTCTCCCGCTCTCACTCAGCCCCTCCCTCCCTCTCCCTCTCCCCCTCTCTCTCTCACTCGCGCGCGCGCGCACTGTGCACCACGTTACTCCTTCTCTGTCTCTCTCCAGTCCGCCGCGCCCTCGGCCACCTCCCGGCCGCACCAGAGATCGATACCGCGCGAGGCGGTAGGGAGCGCGGTGGCCGGCGTGCGCGAGGAGGGCGCGCCTGCCGCGTCGCGGGCGAGTGCTACGGTCACGCCCTTGCACCGACGCGCCTCGAGGATGGGCGTGGCGGAGGAGCACGGCCGGCGCGGGAGGCTGAGGAGGCCGCCTTTGGGTCCAGGTCGGCCAGCACGGCCGGATTCGAAGTTGGCGCTCGCTGGGTGCGGCGGGTGCTTCCGGCCGCCGGGCTGCACCGGGCGGGGCGTGGCCTGGAGCGAGTGGCCGGGGACAAGGGTTTAGGTTCCGGCCGGCCGGGGGTCCAGGAACCGCGAGGAGGTGGACGCGTGGCGGCGGTGGGAGCCGCGACCGGTAGGCGCGGAGCGCGGAGCTGCGCAGCGTGCAGTGAGTGGCGGTGGGAGGGCCCGGCAAGGCACGCCAAGGGCCGCCTCCACCTCCGCGA
>NW_026269347.1:13852-14215 GCF_000697945.3 Frankliniella occidentalis | reverse complement strand
CGTGCCCGTCACGGCGCATTGTGTGTACCCCGTGATATTAATACTGACGGGGAAGCACCACGGTGTGGTCCGGCGCGATTCAGTATGTGTGACAGTACGTGTGACAGTACGTGTGACAGTGCGTGTGACGGTACGTGCAACCTCCCTCTCCCCCCACCTATAACGTCACTGTGCGCAGCTGCACGTGTGGTTCGTTCCCCGCCGGGCGCATTTTCCCCGGGCTCTATTACAATACACCCCCTGACACGACCACACAAACGCGAGTCCAACTCACTCTCGTGCAGTCAGTCTTGTAAAGCACTACCGAGTACAACACACGCTGTGGGCATTTTTTTTTTTTTTATTTTTTTAAATGCACAATTT
>NW_026269347.1:8445-8771 GCF_000697945.3 Frankliniella occidentalis | reverse complement strand
GGGGGGGGGGACGCGGACGGAATGAGAAGAAGAACGGAAGGATACGCGTTCTCTCGAGGCACCGAAGCGCACAGGTATGGGGAGCTGTATAGGCCGCCCGCCTGCACGGGTGCGAGGTGCCTTGCCTACCCGGCGGCCCGCAGGCGGCCCGCGTAGGACCCGATACGGTTACTCACTCCACGGCCGCCGCGTCACGGCTTAGACAAGACAGCATGCGTACCTGGAACAAACAGAAATGCGCACGCGTTAGGAAACTGAGTTTACTGGATGCGCAGGCGTTCTCTGGAAGCCGAGGATGGAACGGCGTCCATGGACGTGCATGTTTA
>NW_026269347.1:0-506 GCF_000697945.3 Frankliniella occidentalis | reverse complement strand
GGGGGCGACAAGAGGCCAGCGCGAGGAAAAAAGGTACACCCCTCCTTGTTGCGTAACGCTTCAAGTCTACAGCAAAGTACAATCACAAATATTGTTTGCGAGCAAAAAAAAAAATAATAACTAAAAAAAAGATGAATAAATACCCACATGGAAAACGAGTACAGATCTCCCATCTAACGAGTGCACGCGTGTTACTTTTAGAAGCTTTTCACCTTGAAAGATGCTATCGTATTTCGTTCTGAATATTCTTACTTGTTTATTATTTTTCATTGCTCGATGATGATTTGAAAGAAAAAGAGCCGAGAGAGGCTGGAACAGGGAGAGCCGGGGGGATGAAGGGGTTATTGTGAAATATACGAGAAAAGCGCCCTCCGGGGTCAAACGCCACACCATACTCACAGATGAACTGAATTTCATTATTTTATTTTTCACGCATCGCACGGGCCGCGGTAAAGGGACGGGTATCATTTGGGAGTCAGCGTTGGGGGTGAACAGGAAATGGTTAG
>NW_026269346.1:7291-9734 GCF_000697945.3 Frankliniella occidentalis | reverse complement strand
GCTGATGGAACTCCTCGTCATAAAAAATTCTTATGTCTATTAAATATTAAAAACACAAACAGAGGTGCTAGCTTGCCGCCATCATTCCACGGTGAGTGCAAAATATAGTAAGGAGAACGTTGCATGTTTGTCACAGACGAAAGAGAGGGCCTATCTTGGGAATGAAGCAAAAAACTATACTTCGCTAACTCGCTAGCACCCGATTATTGCTCGCTCTGCAAACAAGCCTAAACAGCACAATAATACAACAGTCATGGAGCAGAGTACCGAGGCGAGTACTCTGCACAATACTGTGTGTATGTATGTTGTTTTTTTTAAGCGTGTATACTGTGTAGGCAAAGTGGCAGGTGTTTCGGTGTTTTTGGCCCCAGGGTGTAAAACGAGGGGGAGGAGTGGGGGGTAAAGGGAAGGGCAGGTACCCCTGGGTACCCGCCCGACGGGTCTCGGCTCTCCCAAAGGGGGGAGAGGGGGAGAGAGGGCGGGAGAGACGGCAGACGTGTGCCAAGCCAATCATCTCTGTGCGCGCCGCGCCGAGGCCAGACACGACTTGTGCCGTATCCTCTCCCCCCGCCCCCTTATAGCCGGATCTGCAAGCCGATGCGCGCAGCACTATACGCGCCCGGAGGGTGCATGCAGGCCGCATAGCGCTGCCAAAGGCCGTGAACGTCCTCGGGTAAGGACCTCCATCACCGCACCACCCCGTCGTCGTCGTCTCTGGTGGCAGCAACGACGCGCACAAACGACATTACGACGACGGCGTCAACGACGATACGACGCATCGAAAACGACGCGTCGATCACAAATGTTGCTGCTTGCTGCGCCGCCCCGTCCCCGTCCACATTTTCATGACAAAACGCGACAACATATTTCACGCGCGCTGCGCCCGCCCGGCACGAGGGGGAATGAAATCAGACACGGAATGCCCGTCGCTGTCGCTGTAGCTGTCGCTGTCCGTCCGCCCGCCGCGCATATACACGAATCGAATGAGCAGCGGGGATACACGCGGCGCGCGCAGCGTTTGACGCGCAGCGAGCATTAATCTACGTGTATGCAAAGAGGGCGTTACTCCCTCCAGCCCGAGCTCCAGCGGCCCCGGCAGCGGCCCGGTCATTTATCAGCGCGTCTTCACACCTCCGGCCGCTCCGGGGTCCAGGAGGATCCGGCGCAGGACCTCTGGGCTGGGCGGGCCTCTCTGGAGTCCCAGCCTGCTGGAGGGCTCGCCGCAAGGGACTGCGCAGGACGACGACGACGACGGAATCCGCGCCGGGTCGAGCGCCGCGCAAAAGGGGGGAGAGTCCCCGCCCGCGTGTGCGCTCGCAATATTGCACCGAAGAGCCTCGAGGCCAAATCACTTTTTGTTGTGCCTTCCACAGAGATTCATTCAATGGACGACGAGCCGGAGCGGCGCGGCCGGGGAGCCCCGCGGGGCGTGGCGGGGCCAAACAGTCTCTCTCTCCCCCATGCTGGGCCGCTTGGGCCCCTGCGTTAGGCCCTCGCGTGGCTCCCCCATCTGTCGCTGTCCGTCCTCTCGTGATGCTCATGTGTCCGTCAAGACGCCCCCCCCCCCCCACGCTCACCACCACCACCGCCACGCTTCGCGGGCGGCATGTTGTGCTCCCCATGTGATCACTGCTGCAGTGTAGTATACGTGGGGCGCGAGGCGGGCTCCGGGAGGGGCGCCGCTGAAATATGGCGGCCCTCATGAGGGACAGTTCTTGAGAGAGGCACTCTCTGGACACTCCGCTCCGCGCCCCGCCGCGCCACATGACCTCCGAGGAGAGCCTCGCGCCATGAGCATGTGCTCATGCTGCCCCCACGGCCGTTTGAATGAGCTTTCACGAAACGAATGGCGGCTCGCCTTTACCTTTCCCGGCAATTTGCGCAATTTCGACAGCATTACCGGCTAAACGTGCAGCCGGCGCCGGCCCGTGTGTGGCCCTCGCAGCACCGGAACTAGGGCTGTGAAAGGCGCAAAGGGACGAGTCCCGTGAGACGCGTGCTCCACTCCGGCAATACATCCCGTCCCCCCTTTTACCATCCTCACACACCTTTCGCCCCTTTCTCAGGCCCGCTACGTTGTTTGTAGGTTGTTTTCGCAACTTTTTCGAAACCACTACTTTACTCCCCAGCCTCCCAGAGGTTGATCTGGAGCCCCCCCCCCCCTCACTAAAAGAAACATTTGGCAGCACTCGGTGCGGGCCAAGCGGCGGCCTGAAAGGTTAATGGCGTAATATTTCCCTGTGGATGCGCCGGGCCCTGGCCGGGCCGGGCGCGCCTGACCGCGGGAGTGACCGCCCGCCCCCGCCCGGGCCGGGACCCCCGGTAATGCGCCCGCCGGCCGGAAGGACCGTTCGAACAGGGACGCCTCTCACTTTCACTAAAGGCGAGGACGCAAACGGCGCCGGGCATCGCGTGAGCCGAGCAGGCCCTCCTCTAGTGCATC
>NW_026269346.1:6064-7241 GCF_000697945.3 Frankliniella occidentalis | reverse complement strand
TCTCTCTCTCTCTCTCTCTCTCTCTCTCTCTCTCTCTCGCTTTATTCAATGCGAAACAAACACGGGTCGAGCGCGCGCAATTATAATTGTTTCGCGGAGGAAAAGAAGAGAAACACGACCGTCTTGCTGTGCGCGGCGCGCGAGGCCCTCGGCGCCCCCGCACCGCACCGCAGCAGCAGCCGCCGCGCGCACGCGAGCCTCGGCGACGCCAAAAACAAAAATAAGACCGTCCGCGACACAGCACAGCTCGCAGAAAACCCAAGTACGCTACGAAAGTGCTTGGATCTGGATTGGATCGAGAAAGGCGCCCGGCAAGTGCAGCGAGTGCCTGTTAGCAATGCATGCGGGTCAAGTTTAAACTGTAGTTTTGATGAGTTAGCGCAGCAGACGTACTCGCTCATGCGAAAGTTCCAAAAACACTACCAAAGATAGATTACGAATTCTTCAGCCGTCAGCAGAGGGCAGTCGCGTCGCGCGCCTGGATTTGACCGCCTCTCCATCTCGCTTCCAAAACACGGCGCCACACTGCAAGTGTCAGCTCCGTAGGTCGTGATGGGCTGCCTGCCTCGCAGGCGGCGAGGGGTTTCCTAGTTTCCACTTTTCCCCACCTGTCGCGACGTCAGCCGCGCAGAAGCGCGCGGGCGCAGACAGAAAGAGGGGGGGGGGGGCACGTCTCTGACGCGAAGGGCTGACGGCGAGCTGAGGGATAGATGAGAAAACCAACGCAGCCGTATACATTTAGCGATACGCGGCCCTCGTGACCCCCGACCCGCGTGGCACGAGGTCACTTTTCCATACAACTCAAACGAAACGACAAACATTCCCATGCCGCAAAAGAAGAACCACATTCACAATACGTTGCGCATTGCTGACATTCTCATACCCGCGACGCCGAAACTAAACCGTCTGAAAGTTTACGTTCGGTTGGCCATCTAGAGCAGCAGCAGCTGCCGGCAGCTGCGGCCGCCGCCGCCACCGCTCCGAAAGCAAGACCGGCAGTCAGTCGCCTCCTCCACATTACACGACGCTCCGGCTGACAAATGCCGCGCGATTAGAGCGCGAGGAATGCACGAGGAGCAAGCGGGTACGGGTGCTGCATCGATTAGCCCCCAGATATTTCATTCCGCGTGATGCATATGCGGTCCGCATCCGCGCCGAGAGAGAGACGGGCGGGGCG
>NW_026269346.1:0-1765 GCF_000697945.3 Frankliniella occidentalis | reverse complement strand
CGCGACACGCCGCGCCACGCCCCCGCCTGTGTGTAATTGGGCCTTGCGACCAAGTGATTCCCGAAGGCCCGGCAGGCCGGCCGTGCCCGCTGGAGTGGCACACTCTGTCGGCCAGCTACTAGGCCGGAACGTCTCGCAGTCAAAAACACTGACACAAATCGGCGCGCTAACAAGGCCCGCCCGCCATGCCCCCGCCGCCCAGCCTGGCACAGCCGGGTGTGGCCCGGGCGGGGGCATCACGCGCCAAATATGATAATTGTGACAGCTGGGGCGGCCGGGCGGGCGGGGCCCTCACGCCTTCACCAGGACGTCGACGACGACGTTCCGCTGACGGGCGGGAGGGGCACGGGACGCGCCGGCGTCGCCTCGTCGTTCGCCGGTCTGGGTCGTTGCCACGGTATACCGGACTTTGACTATCTGACATGGTGAGTAACTTTGGCATGAGAGTGAGAGAGGAAGAGCTGGGGACTGAAGCAGACGGGCTCGTCTGCTTGTGGCCTGGCTCCCCGTAGTTGTCACAGACCGCGCGTTTCGTGACCGAGGGCAGAGAGACCATACCTGCCTACGCAATACATTTCGGGAACTCCCCACGACGCGGCGCGCCCCCGCCACCCCGGCCAGCCCCGGGGGGATATCGTGCGGGTCCTGTCCCCGTGATAAATCAACTCGGAAAACGGAGCGCAACTAGCTGACTAAAATCAATGACGCGAACTGGGGTTTTTGCCCGGCACTGAAGGATACACTGCAGAAGAAAGAAAGTGGGGCCATGACAGATCGGCTGTATGAGATCGTCCAGCAGAAACTACGTCCGGTTTCTTCAGATTCATTCGGTAAATGACAGGAGCTCCGCGCCTGCGAGACTCGGGGTAGGCCACCCCGCGGTACACGCATGCGCTGCAGACAACATGTTGCCGACCTACCAGGCGCTATGAGAGCTTGCACCGGCTAGACTTGGGAGTTTCGAAACAGCGAATAACGCACGCACAGTGCTTTCTGGATGATCCCTCTCTGTGCCGAGCGTGTCCTCAGGGCTATGGACCCTCCGCACCCCGAATGGCCAACGCGCTCCTCCAGGCACATCCTGGCCCTGGCTGCAATATCGGAACATCTGCAGGTGTTAACGGTTCCCCTGCCGCTGCCCGAGCCCGGAGCCCGGAGGTCGTCCCCCGTCGCGACGTCTCGCGCCGACGCACCTCCTTCGGCGCCGGCGGCGCCGCGTAGCCTCCCCCTCCTCCCTATCCCGCGCGGGCCGTGAGCCCCGCACCGGAGTCAGTTGCACATTCACTAATCGACCGATACCGGGAAACAATTCGCGGCTCTAGTCGGTCGAGAGTGAAATATGACCACTCTGCGGCCCGCATCCGCTTCGCTCTCCCACCCCACCCACCCCTCCCCGCACGCACCGCTCCGTTGCTCCGCTTGGAACCAGGAGCGCGGGCTGTCTTGTCCTTGCAGCGCGTGCGCCGCGCGGGTAGGCCACTCATTCGACACGCCACAAGTCCACTTGCCGCTTCTTCCCTCCTGCTGCTGCTGCTGGAGTTCCGACGGAGCTGTAAGTTGCACCCCCTCCCTTCTAGCAACCCCCGGCTACCCCCTGTCTGTGAGGCAGTGTGCGGTGGTTAGGTATCCAGGCGAGCTGCCTAAGTCATGAGCGTGGCCGGGGGATTACGCGCACCGCACGCCCGACACCGACGCGGGCCCCCCGTAGAGCTGACCGATGTGCTCCAAATTTAATCAGGTGTACTCTGCGGAGTGGGTTAAGCAC
>NW_026269345.1:6366-6609 GCF_000697945.3 Frankliniella occidentalis | reverse complement strand
TTAATATTGGATCTTTACGGCAATATTTCACAAACCTTTGACGTGACAAATTTGATGTGAACTTAAATTGTAGTGCTAAATGTTAAAAGAAATGTCATGGATTGTACGGTAAACGGTATACTGAGCGACTCCCTGCATAAAGCGACTTTTACGCCAAAGCCTTTTGCAACAAAATTCGATCTGCAAAATGTGACCTCATAACCCTTTACCTACTCTCACCAGTCGTTGATAGGTGAGAGGAAG
>NW_026269345.1:1213-1561 GCF_000697945.3 Frankliniella occidentalis | reverse complement strand
CGCCATCTTTGGCCAATCGGCGTTCAGGAGGAAACAGATCGGATAGTCATGCTTTTCTTCTTTAGGCTCCAATTGTGTTGGAGCGGAACACCCTATTTGACGACTTTTAACCGAATCTGGAAGAGAACAGTAATTGGCTGAGCGATAAACGAAGCCTATTACTCCGTCTGGTCGGAAAAAAACTTTTTCTGTCTGTCTGTGTATCTGTCCGCACGAGAACTCGAAAACGAATTGAGCGAGTGACCTGGGATTTTCATGGTCGTTTTGTATCATAAAAAGACAGATCGAGTTCGAAGATGAGCATTCTAGCTCAAAAACTTTTTCTGTCTGTCTGTGTGTCTGTGTATC
>NW_026269345.1:0-608 GCF_000697945.3 Frankliniella occidentalis | reverse complement strand
TAACTTGGCAAAGCAGAGCCCTATAGACGAAAATCTCGTCCGTTTTGTTCTAGCTCAAACCGTTGAGGCGCTAGAGGGTATTTTTGACGAAAATAAGCGAAAACTGTACAACCCTGTATACTTAGTCGAGGCGACGGGCCGTTGACGGGCCGTAGGCCCGTATCTTTGTGTTCATATTGCCACTACCCGACCCGGGTGTCAGCGCCGCAGGCCAAGGTAGATGTATGCCTGGCGCGTCACAGCGTAACAGTGTTTCGTGAGATATCGCGAAGCCTGTTACGCGAGACGTGGTCTGGCGTACATCTACCTAGTACTTCACGAACTGTTTCCTCCCTGACGCCCATTGGCTGACGCTGATGAAGTTCGCGGACTCGCCACTTAGTTTGCGACTGCCTTGTGACGGAGGAAACAGTTCGGCAGCAAAATGACTAGTGTTCATAAAGATATTGACCGACCCGCCAAACGGCACGATTCGAACGCACCGCTGCCCGCGCGCCCTCTTCGACCGCTCTCCTGCGTGCCTGGCCAGCTCGGGGCGCGGCCAAGCGACGCGACGGGTGAAGCCGACCTGTGAATCAGTATTGGAGATTGGGAGATGAACGCAGCGC
>NW_026269344.1:23233-23507 GCF_000697945.3 Frankliniella occidentalis | reverse complement strand
GCAACGCAACGCTCTCAAGTGGCCAGCCGAGGGCAATAACAAACAAGAGTTTACACATGTTTTGCTACCTCACTTGCTACTCGTGTTGGACAGAGCACGGAGCACGGAGCACGGAACACGGAATCCACGAAGGCCCCTGCACCCTCGGTATAGACAGACCACAAGGGACTGTCTAAAAAGAATCCGGGCGGATCTGGGTAAACGCGGGCATTGCACGTAGCCCGTGCGTGCATTGCGCGGGCTTCGCACGTGCCCCGTGCGTGCTTTGTGCGGG
>NW_026269344.1:14691-15273 GCF_000697945.3 Frankliniella occidentalis | reverse complement strand
CCCCCCGCAGTTCCTGTACGTCGTTCAAACGGATCGCGTGCATAACGTCGGGATCACGAGGATAACACCGGATTGCGTGAATTATGCGCAGATTATGAGGATTATCCAGATCACGTAGGTGCGAATCACGCAGATTATGTGGATTATGTTCGGGTCGCGTGGATTGTGCGCGGATCCACGTGGATTATGTGCAGATTATGACCCAGCGCCCAGAGTACACTGATTACGTACCGGATCAAAGATGCAGGTGAGAGTGGGTTTGCCTACTCAAGGGGCAATGGCGCCTTACGGGCAGGGTAGGCAAACCCGCACGCTACTGCGTTTTTAATGAAACGACCGGTACAATGAACTACCCCTTGACTGTAGTTGAAGTGAAGTAGTTAATATGGCCTCAGAGAGGTGAAAATAGGAAAAATAGCTTAGAAATAAAATTAAAATAGCTGAAATAGCATTAAAATAGCTGAAATAGCATTGAAATAGCTGAAATAGCATTGAAATAGCATTGAAATAGCTGAAATAGCATTGAAATAGCATTGAAATAGCTGAAATAGCTGAAATAGCATTGAAATAGCTGAAATAGCA
>NW_026269344.1:0-600 GCF_000697945.3 Frankliniella occidentalis | reverse complement strand
TGTGTACCTGCCCAAGTACACACTATTTAGTGCATACTTGCCAAGTACACACTATTTAGTGCATACTTACCAAGTACACACTATTTAGTGCATACCTGGCAAGTATGCACTAAATAGTGCATACATGTACACACTTGAGTTTGCTGAGTATTTCTTCGCAATTGCAAAGCATTCGCTTCGCAGCCTGCGAAGTTTAGCACGTACTTCGCAGGCTACGGCGCAAATGCTTTGCAATTGCGAAGAAATGCTTTGTAGGCTACGAAGAATCAATATTCTTTGCAGGACTGCGAAGCAATACTTCGCAGACTTTTAAAAGTGCAGCTAATCTTTTTAGACAGTCCCCTAAAGGACTGTCTCTACCAGAGGCAAACGCAAAGTCCCTCCCCCTTCCCCTCCTCTTCTCTCCTACTCTAGCCGCAGCAGGCGCCGACGGACTGTGGGTGGATGATGTGTCCTTGGTGTTTGGTGTCCGTGCTGGCTGCCAGGCGCGGCGGGAAGGTGGGGGGTGCACCGCCGCCGGCAACGTCGGCGGTCCCCATTTCTCCACTCTTCTCTCCTACTCTGAAGCCGCAGCAGGCGCGGCGGCGGGAAGGAGGGGGG
>NW_026269343.1:10044-10749 GCF_000697945.3 Frankliniella occidentalis | reverse complement strand
CACACTCTGTTGTAAGCGCGCAGCGACCGAGGCGGCGGCGGGTCCAGAGAGATAGGGTTCAGGGAGGGGCCCCCCGCGAGAGCATATGGTGCCGCCTGCTCAGGCGCTGGCTGATGAAACAGGGCCGTCGCCACCGCCACCCGCCCCAGCACCACCGGCAGTCTCTGCATCGGGGACGCAAAGGCAGGCCGGGCGCAGCCAGGGGACTGACCCCGCGAGTCAGACGGGGGCGTACTACTGGACTGGAGGCGTCCTGGAGGCGTCGTGGAGGTGCCCGGGACATGCACCGGGGAGGCGAGGGTCTGTTCTCTCTCCTCCCATCAGGAATGCGCTGCGGAGGCTTTCACTTTGGAGCGGAGGTGGCCTGGGTCGCTCTGACTGTCTGTCTGTTTGGTTCTGTTTTGTCTCTTCTAGCCGTTGTCTCTGTTCTGTTCTGTTCTGTCTGTTCTAGCCGTTGTCTCTGTTCTGTCAGACTGTCGTGTCTGTTCTGTCTGTTCTGTCCGTTCTGTCAGTTCTGTCCGTTCTGTCTGTTCTGCGTGTTCTGTCTATTTTGCCAACTATGCTACCATTGTCAATTTCTGTTCGGTCCGTTCTATTTCCCTTCTCCTCCGCCCGTCTTCTTTCAGTCGCGGACGACGCTGCTGCTGGCCCCCAAGGTCGGCGCCGCAGCTCCAAACCTTTTGCGCGCGGAGTGCGCGCCCCGCC
>NW_026269343.1:7764-8194 GCF_000697945.3 Frankliniella occidentalis | reverse complement strand
GGGGCGTACCGCGGGGCGTACCGCGGGGCGTACCGCGGGGCGTACCGTGTGGCGTACCGCGGGGCGTACCGCAGGGCGTACCGCGGGGCGTACCCGTACAGTGGAGTACTACTAGACTAGCGCTGGCCCCCTCCCCGTATACCCGCGGCCACGGCGCGCTGCTCGAACAGCCCGGCCGCGCGCTGATCTGCTCTTCTCACCAGGACTGGACGCCGATGACGATATGGCCAGAGCGTGATTAACGGAAACACTGGGGAATACCTCGGGAATACACAGAGAGGAGGAGGGCACTCCCGCGGTGCTAGACTTCTTTTCGTTCACCGATGAACGCAAGGCGTGTGTCACTCTCCGCTGGTTTCCACCGTAGTTGTGCCGGCGAGCGCAGAACCGCGGCCGTATGAGAAACTCGGCGTTCGCATCACTCGAGTTT
>NW_026269343.1:0-404 GCF_000697945.3 Frankliniella occidentalis | reverse complement strand
GGGGAGGAGGGGGGAAGTTCCGCGGCGGGGCGTAGCTCCGGTGCTCGTCGTGGGAGAGCGCCTCACCGCGCACCGACCCGTCCCACCACGCCCCGCCGCGCCCCGCCGGGCCCCGCCACCACCGCGTCGACATGTCGCGCCCACTGCCCTCTGGGTAGGCAACCGTAGGCGGCAGCGGGAGGCAAACTGCGCAATGTTTCGTCGCTCTAACGTCGAGCGTTCGCGTTTTGGTGCATGTAGTAAGCAAGAGAGACTATACACAAGAGACTACAGGAGTCTCTGCAGTCTCTTGTAGTGAGTGAGGAGTGACATTGCGGCCGCTTTGCCTTTTGTCTCTGTCACCATACCCTTCTTTCTGAGGCTTTCCTATTGCGGTCTTCCCCCCCCCCCATCTCTCCCTCCCT
>NW_026269342.1:9834-13644 GCF_000697945.3 Frankliniella occidentalis | reverse complement strand
CTCATCCAATTTTTCTGGAAACGTTACAATTTTAACATTTTTTCTGGAAAAGTTTCCCATTTTTCTGAAAATTTTCGGACTTTTAAAACCGTAGACCTAAGCGCCCGGAATCGCCTCCTTACTCGGGGGCGCGCGGCGACCCCGGCGGGGTGTCGCTGGGCTCCGCTTCGAGGCGGCTGCTGGCGAGCTCGCTGCAGGAGGGAGCGTCGCCGTCGCACAGGCACGCGCACGAGTCCGCGGCCGACGGGGCCGCCCCGGGCCGCCACCGCCGCCGCAGCCAGGGGCCCTCGCATACGCAGCAGAACTCGCCCGTCTGCCCCGCCTGCCCCGTAGAATCGAGCAAAGAATTGCACCGTGAGAGACTGCATCCATGGCATGGCCTGTGCCTGTCCCAGATGGAAAGGATCAGTCCGTGTAACTACGTTTGTGAACTATAGTTTGACTAAAGTTCAACTGAAATTGAACCATAGTTAAACTACGGTTCGACGCCGCGCCGGTACGAACTACAGTTGGGTCAGCCGACGCGTGTCACCTTGCCCTCCGCCTGAGGGATCATCCAGAAAGTCCGCCCGTCATTCGCCGTGCCATGTTTCGTCGACGCAGCCCTCCTAGCGCCTGGTAGGTAGGCAACATCGTGCCTGCTGTGCATGCGCGTACTGCGGGTTGGCCTATTCTGAATCTCGCAGGCACCGACCTCCCGTTATTTGCCCAGAGAATCAGGGGGGGGGGGAACGGGCGTACTTTCTGGACGATTCGCAAGGCTTCGCCCTCACCTCCCAGTCAAAGTCCCGGCCCTCGCACGCTCGGTCGTACTCGTCGTCGGGCAGCTGCAGGACCTCCTTCACCGTCGGCCTATTGGGCGGGATGGCGAGCCGCACCATGGCCCGGAGGCCGGCCGCGCGCCCCTGCAAGCCGAAGTGCGCCCCTAAGGGTGGACTGACCTCCCGGCGCACCGGACCGACGGCCTGCGGGGGAGGTCGGCGGCGGCGGCCACCGCCCGAGGCTCACCGCCTGGCGGACGCCTTCCTGGACCTCCCGCTCGATCCGCTGCGTCTCGCGCTGTGTGGCCGACTTCCGGTCGGCGCGGCCCGCGATCCCGGGGCGGTTTTTGGAGGACGGCTTTGCTAGGCGGGCGTCCTCGCGCTCACGTCGAGCGTCCTCACGGTGGACGCGCGCCCTGGACATGCCCAGGAGGGAGGCCATCTGCGCCTCGGCAGACTTGGGGCGCCACGTCGGCAGCCCGTCCTGTAGGGGATATGAGATCGGGGGTTTCAGAAAACGAGACGCGTACGTCGTCCGCACCAACCGCGCCGGACTGCACGTCGGAGCTGCTCGCCTTGCTCTTTCGGTTCGTCGTCTCGGAGGGCGTGTCCCGCAGCTCGAAGAAGCTGCACGCGGAGGACGACGCCCTGGACGTGCGGAGCCCGCCCGCGCGCAGGCCGGGGCCGCCGGGAGACAGCCGGGACATCTTCGCTAGTGAGTGCTGCGACACGAGACGTTCAAAATGTGGAAAAGAAAATCCCTGCTCCTAGCTCGCGCGCGCCGTTGCCAAGAAATGGCGGAGCTAGGCGAGCCGAGTCAGAAACAATGTGAACCTCAGCTCAGCCCCGGCCCGCCAACCCATCATCAGCACGCACCGTGTGTTTTAGAACAGTACAGTCCTGGGGGTTGGCATACTCGCTGGAGCCGCATGGGCCATGGCGCCTTACGGGCGAAGGAAGGGAGTAGGCCAACCCGCAACACTGCTGTGTACGCTACCCGGCACCTGGACACGCTACTCGCGCGACACGCACTAAACATCAGGAAACAACCACAAACATCACAATTTTTTATCATTTTTCTGAAATGTTTGCAATGTTGCTATGAGCACTGCAGTTGTTACCCACCCTTACACCACGGCACAAACCGACCCGCCCCTCGCACACAGCGGAAGGAAGTGATGACTGGTCCGAGTACTTTGCCTTGGCGCCTTGGCACTGGCCCGTGGGACTACCTCCCATCCCCCCTCCCTCCTCTTCTCGCACTCTTCGGCTGAATCCTTCCTTGCCTCGCGCGCCCCGCGCACGGCCAGGGTCGGCGTCGTTGTTTTAGCGACCGGCCGTCAAGTGGGGGGTGGGAGGGGCGGTTGAGCTCCACCAGGACCAAGCACGGGGGAGGGGTAGGAGAGGTAGTTATCGAGGTCTCAGCCAAGTGCAAGGCTGTATTCGGACACGCACCTGGCCGGCGCACTCCGACGCATCGCCGGGCACATCGCGGGCGAGCGCTTCCGGCCGTGGTGGCGGGGAGGGCCAGGGCCGGGCTGGGGTCGGGGGAGGCTGGCCATGTACCCTGACCTTGCACACCGCGAGGCAGCTGGGGGCAGGAGTGGGGGGACGGGGGTGGAGAGGGTTGTGGGGATGGCAGCGCTGACTATAAGACGTCAAACTCGCACCTGAGGACAGCAAGACCCCCTCCAACAGTTCTCCGAGCGCCGCGAAGCAGCCGCCAGTCACAGCGACCAACACACCAGTCCACACCATGACGGCTGTCCGACCACCGGCTGCGCAGGTGAGCGCTCGTTGTCCGTGAAAGCCTACAGACAGGCGGGTCGAAAGGGCCGCCGCTGCCGCTGCTGGTCTCCGACGCTCTCCGGTCCCGCCCGGTCGCTTCGGCGCCTGCAGCAGGTAGGGTAGGCCACCCGCCCAACAGGCGTGTCGCGCCGTCGCCTACCCTGGCGCCGTCCCCGACAAGTGAGCTAAGCAGAGTGCGGGCGAGAGAGGTGAGCACCGTACCGCCGCGCTTTGGGGCAGTGTTAGGTGGTCCAGAACTGTCCGCTTGCCCGCGTCGAAGGTGTGGGCGTCGAGCACTTAGCGTAGGGCGACAAAGCCCGTCGACTCTGGTGCGTGTCTCGTGGCTCCGTGGCTCACTGCCTGTCCGTTTGCAGCGGCGGATGCAGCTGCTGTGTCTGGCCGTGCTGGGCCTGGCCGTCGGCGGCGCGCGCGGCTCCGGGCACGGCCTCAGCGAGTACGAGTACGAGTACGACGAGCTACCCCGGGAGCACCTGGCGCCCCTGACGCGCTTTGGCCGCGACACGGAGCACGTCCAGCATGTTCCAGCTGACGCACCACGTGCACCCGGGGCCGCCGACGCCGGCGTCGTCCAGCGGGTGCCGCGCTCCCCCGCCACTGCGCTCCAGGAATCCGCCGCCCCCGAGGCCGCCGCCGCCGAGGCTCAGCAGCAGCCAGCCGCACCAGCAGAACAACGGCCTCCAGGGGCACGGCGCCACGCCGCCGAGCAGCCACAAGTCCCTGAGCCAGCGACTGAACTTGAACCCCCTCCGCGCGTGGAAGGCGCTGAGGAAGACGTTTCGACGGAGCAAACACCACAAGTACCAACCGCTGTTCCCAAACATGGGTGAGTTTGTGCGCCCTGCAAGTTTGCGTGAAAGAAAGTCTTTTGCGTTGCACGGAAAGCGCCTGTAAGGCAGAGAGTAGGCAATCCACCCACACCACGGTGGCCTACCTCCAAGGAGGCTGCATTGTCAGCTTGTGTCCCCACTACCTGGACATATTTCCGATCACACACTGCCGGCCAGTGCCACAGATGATTGTGACTGTGTTTGTCATGACTGTTCGACAGGCTAGGTAAGGAGGACATGGAGACGGCCAACTTCTTCTGGGGCCTGGGCCCCGTCTACCCGCACCTCTACGTCTATCGCCGAGTGCCGCACTTGGTGCCGCTGCACGGATGGAACCCTTACCACGCCTACCTCCTCACCCACCCTTCTAGATAGTGATAAAAATGTTTATGTTTTTTGTTTGTTTTTTATAA
>NW_026269342.1:4173-6189 GCF_000697945.3 Frankliniella occidentalis | reverse complement strand
AGAAAAAAAAATTGCCGCTATTTACTAAAGTGGGCCTTGCTTTCACTCTCGGTGAAGGCGAAGTGAAGTACAACTGTTCTAACACGGGCCGATGCAGGCGGACAGGGCGAGCAGCGAGGCCTTGGGCTTGGCGGGGCCCTATAGTGTAGTGGCGTCTAGGCCGTGGACACACCGCGGCGGCGTGCCGCCGACGCCTCGCTATCTCTCTGTTGTAACTGCGAGCTTAACACTTTACCCGTCTGGTGACAACGAGGGCGGCTGCGGCTGCTGCAGTGAGGCGGAGAGGCTGAGCGGGGCAGCACACGTGCGTCGACACCACGGACACGTTTGTCAAACGCGGACGCGGGGCTACTCCTTGACGGTTTTTCCAGGTAGTAAAAATTAAGCAAAAATATACATTGGAAAAGTACTTTGTGATGTAATGGTAACTTATTCAGTAACAGTAGACGTATGGTATCATTATCCCCGTTCTATTTTTGTGGTGTCGACGGTAGTTTGATGTGACTTTGCTGCTGGAGCGTGGACCATGGGGGCCTCCCCGCCCGCCCCGCCCGAGGGCGGCTACGGCTGGGTCATCGTGGGCTGCTACGTCGCCAACATGGTATGCGAATGCCCCGACTCTGCACTGCTGCTGCTGCTGCGCTAAGCCCCGCGGCCGATACCCGCCGCCGGCCAATAATAAGTTTACTGACCGACCTCTGCTCCTTCTCCTCACCTCCATTACAGGCGTGCGCCATCCAGCTTGTCCAGATGATGGGGCTGGTCCTGAAGGACGTCTTCAAGTCCCTCGACATCTCTGACAGCGAGGGCACCACCATCATCACCCTCTGCCAGGCGGTCAGCTTCGTCCTCGGTATAAAGGGTGGACGACGAGTGCGGGGGAGGCAGCAGCAGCCCTTTTTTGCACACGAACGAGAGCAGTAGAGCTTACCGCCGCCGTGGTGGCATCCCCCGTCTCTCTGCGCAGGGGTGGTGGCCGGGCCGATCATCCGCCGGTGGGGCTTCCGCTGGGCGGCGGCCGGGGGCGCGCTGCTGGCCGCTGCCGGGCTCGCGCTCTCCTCCACGGCCAGGACCTTCATCGAGTTCACCCTGTACTTCAGCCTGCTCATGGGTACGGCAGTGGCGGTGGATATACCCATGTGGTGGATGGCAGGCCAGCGCTAACGCCCCACCCTTGTGCACCCCCCCAGCGTCCGGGCTGAGCCTGAGCTACCCGGCGTACATCGTGGCGCTCAACACGTACTTCCGGTCGCGGCGCACGCTCGCCACGGCCGTGGCCATGGCGCTGACGGGCGCTGCCGCCATCCTCACGCCGCAGGTCATCAGCGCCGCCTCCGGCCACTTCGGCCCCAGCGGCGCCATGCTCGCGCTCGGCGGCGTCCTGCTGCAGTCGCTGGTCGGCGCCGTGCTGCTCCGGCCCCTGCCCGCGGCGCGCCCGCCCCCACCCACGACGGCGACCCCCGCCGCGGAGGCGGAGACGCCCATGCTCAAGACCGACCTCACCCAAGGCGAGAAGGCTGAAAGTGTGAGTGTTGATCTACGATTTCAGAAAAGGCTCAGCCGAAGGTGCCCTAATCTAAACCCTTCAAGAAACAGTAAAAACCCTCTGCTTCGTTTAGTCGCCCCCAGTTCGCGTGTACGGTGCGCTGCGCTCCGTGGTGGCCTTCTTCGACTTGGAGCTGCTGCGCAGCCCGTCGTTCGCCTGCCTGCTGGTGGGCACCTCGCTGGGGCTGTTCGCCGACATCAACTTCGTCCAGTTCCTGCCCTTCGTGCTGGGCCGGCGCGGATTCTCGACGCGTGAGGCGGCCGACATCATGTCCGTGTTCGGCGTGACGGACACGCTGTGCCGGCTGAGCGCGCCGCTGCTGCACCGCGCCTGCGGCCGCTCCAGCCGCTTCATGTACGCCGCCACGCTGGGCGTGTTCGCGGCCACCAGGACGGGTGAGTGGTCCGCGACAAAAGGGTACTTCATTTAAAAGTTAAAATGAAAATAAGTCGGGTGAAAATCAAGAAAAA
>NW_026269342.1:0-1061 GCF_000697945.3 Frankliniella occidentalis | reverse complement strand
CCCCCGCCCCTTCCCACCTGCCTGACTCAGGAGCGCCCGCCAGCGCCCCACCTGCTGGGGGACTTGAATGGCCTGGTATTCGTTACGAGGCTTGCGCGCGCCGCAGCCCCGTCGGGCCTAAACGGCTTATGCGCCCCGGCCCCGCTGCTGCTGCTGCTCTCAGTGCAAGGCGATTCCTCGGCTGCCCTCCCCGTCCCTCCCGGTCCCCCCATCCTGCGTGCCAAAAGGGATCATGACGATTCAGGTGCAGGCAGCAGGCGCTCATTATTATTGAATGGCCGCGCCCTGGACTTTATATCGCTGAGCCTTCGCCGTCGTGGAGCGTAGAGCAAAGAGGTGTCCATCCTGTTGCTAAGGCCCTGCTGGGTGGTGTCGGCGTGCGGATGGTCTCTCCAGGACTGTGCCCTCCTGGACTTGCAGGCAGGGGCAGGTGGAGGCTACTGTTGACGTCCTCCTGACACCGGCTTCCTGGAATCTCCACACAACTTCAGCCTCCTGCTCTTTGCCTGCTCCACACGTGTGTCGCGCACAGTCACCTTACGGCCCTCTCTAAGCCCTCTCGCCCGTGAGCATCGCCAGAGGTCCGGCCCGCGCCGCCGAGAGGGTCCGAGGCGCTAGCCTGCTCCTGGTGCAGCGGGAGCAGCTCCCCGTGCAAACAAACACACGGCCGGCGCGCACACACACGCGGTGCATCGCGCGCCACGCCACGCCACGCGTGTTTGGCCAGCGTTACGACTGTTGAAACGGTTTCCCCCCTCAAATTAACGCCTTTGCTGCCTTCCTGCCTCAGTGACTGACTACCTCGCGGCGGCGTGGCGTGGCGCTGTCAGACTGGCTCGCCACGCAGTGCAGCGCCCCCCTGTTGTTTGCATTTCGCGCCTCACATGAGAATGACTTGTCATGACGAACGGGAGACAATTATGGCCACTGTGAGGGTGGGTGTTGTACGAGGGGATTTTAAAGAGCGAGATTTTTCCGGAAAAATTGGAAACTTTGTCAGGAAAAAATAGGAATATAATATATCCAGAAAAATTGGAGAAATGAAAGTTTTTTCATGAAAA
>NW_026269341.1:7307-7805 GCF_000697945.3 Frankliniella occidentalis | reverse complement strand
CTTTTTTAAAAGCAGAAGGGCGGGCTAAAAATGGTGATGAGAGGAACACTTACTGACCTGTACCAAAAATACATTTCAGAGAAGAAGGAAGGATGAGTATCTCATTCTCTATTTTGTGAGCTGAAACCTTTTTTTGTTGTTTCTCAAAGTGTGTCTGAGAGGAAAACATGCTTGTTCAAAATTTGTGAAAAATTTTCTCTGATCTGTGCGGCACTTCACTCTGCCCAAGTTCAGTGAGTAGGAGGGGAGCGGAAGCGACCGGGCCGGCAGCGGTCGGGGGCTGGCACAGGTGGCAGCGCGCGGCGGCGGGCGGCGAGCCGAGCGCGCGAGCTACGCAGCCGAAGCCGGCCCGACGCCGAGCGGTGGCGAGCCGAGCGGGCCGGGCGGCCGGGTGGAGCTGAGCGTGGCGTGTGTTGTCATTTTGAAATCAAGATTGTTCTATCAAATCGTAAGAAAAAGAGGATACTATGCATACGGCTCATCCATGGAGCCAATGGA
>NW_026269341.1:2716-3027 GCF_000697945.3 Frankliniella occidentalis | reverse complement strand
CGGCAGGGGCCGGGCCTGCCTGGCCTGCCGGCGGCGATGGCCTTCGGCCCGACCAATTCAGTCTCGCGATTTACCGAAGTGCATAATCAAATAAATAATGTGACCGGTAAATCACTTTGCATATTTGGGTAAACTAACGCGTCCGGTGGGGGGCCTGCGGCCCTAGGAATTTGCTCCTTGGACATGACAAAAGACTGTAACGGGGCAACACCGTGACTACACCCCACTCTTCTGCTTTGCTTAAGAATTCAAAAAAAGGAACCCGCGCAAATTGTATATTGTTTGTCAAACAGTCTTAAAACTTGACTTTT
>NW_026269341.1:0-331 GCF_000697945.3 Frankliniella occidentalis | reverse complement strand
TTGTTGGCGGGCGGGGGGAAGTTGGGACGAACAGCATAACGCACCGCTCCCCCGCGCGCCAAACCTGCTGGTATAGACTGGATCGTCTAAAAAAATGTCGTGTGCGTTAGTCTGCCTGAGCTACGGCATGGCAACGTGTTTGCGTCAGCTAGAGGTCTTTCGCTAATTTCCCCGGGACTGTATTATTTTCTCGATTATTTTGCTCCTATTCCGCTTTTTGTCGTGTCTGTTCTGCGCACATACACTCTAAATGTCAAGGGACAATTTTGTCCGTAGATTTGCAACGATTTCGTGCACATCCAGAAAGGATGCAATTTTGTTCCCTTAATTG
>NW_026269340.1:9452-10058 GCF_000697945.3 Frankliniella occidentalis | reverse complement strand
TTCGCCTTGCGCTTGTTGTTGGAGTCGTTTCGGGCTCCTACGTTAAATAGGTGAAGTTTTCACCAGAAAGACGCGTTCGCGGAGGAGAGGAGGAGGAGGAGGACGTAAGGCCCGTGAGCGACACCTGTGAGCGACCATCACCATCACCCCGGAGTGGCCGTTCTGTTCCCACATGGCCCACGGCCTTACGGCTGCCCTGCCTTCCTCAAGAAGAGAGCCAAGTATTGTCCCCGTTCCCCGGGAGGCGCCTCGCCACCATGTCCTGGAGACCGCGGTGGCGCGCCGCCCTCGCGCTTCGTTTGAGACGCTGTCGTGCGGGCGAGAGGTGCGCGAGGAAGGGTTCGCACCAGGGGGGAAGGGGGGGGGCACCCGCGCGTAGGAGGGAGAGTGGAGGCTGAGGTAGAAACCGAGCACATATAACTGCCACTCGCAATTATAAGGCGGCAAAGCGATGTGAGAATGAGATAGAGGGAGGGAAATGGGGGAGGATCGCGGGGAACAAGACGTGTACACAGACGCGACTATCAAACGTTTGTAGTAGGGTTGGAAAATTCCAAAGTTTTTCCGTGAAATTTCCGTAAAATTTCCGCAAATTTCCGGAAAATA
>NW_026269340.1:1999-2812 GCF_000697945.3 Frankliniella occidentalis | reverse complement strand
AAAAATAGGAAAAAACTCTATCAAGAAAAAAATGGGGGTTGCTTGTGTTTATATTAAAGGGCCCCTCGGAAACACCTGTAGGGTAGCTGTGATGTCTTCTGAATGGGCCAGTGTGACAAAACTTTTAACGATACAACCCGTAAGGCGCCAATGGCCCCCAGGGCAGGCAAACCCTCATCCCGATATCGTAGCTCTGACACGCGGTGGGCCTACAAAGATTTTGACAACCCCCCAACGACGCATGGGTTGGCATGGTCGCACGGGTCAAACAGAAACAGAGATGACAGAATAGTACTAGAACTTTGTTACGGTCACCCTGTGAGGTCGGCAAGCTCATAACGTTTTCCATTACGCCAACGTACCTCACAAAGCCGTCTCTCCGGTAGCAGGGTCCTAAGAGCAGGGCACTCTCCGCGAGCTCCACTTTAGCGTTTACGAACCTGATCCAAGAGCAGCAAGGAAACTGCACAACAACTTTTATTCTAGCATTGTCTCCGTTTCTTATACTACTTACAGCACCAAGTGAAAAGGTGCGGGTGCAGCGCGCACACACCCGGCGCGTTTGCGCGGTTGTGTATTTTTTTTTATAATATCTTAATTCCATTTCATCTCTATATTCTGCAGCCGTGTGTGTTTAGGTGTGCGTGTGTGAGTGCCCGCGCGTGTGTATTATGCGCTGCACCTCAGGCAGTGCGTGTAGAGTGCACACAAGCCCGCACACCGTCTGCACCGCGTACCTTCTCGTGGCGCGGTGGTATGGTGCCCGCGCCGCCACACTATCTCCTCCCGCAGCTCCTTACTTTTCATTCACCG
>NW_026269340.1:0-322 GCF_000697945.3 Frankliniella occidentalis | reverse complement strand
CGCCCCCCCAGACACAGCACAATATGGGGCGTCACGCCTGGACCTAGGAGGGGGGGGGGGCGTAGGCGGGGGGCAGGCACTAAATCACAGCCAAAGAGGGGCTTACGAGCGTGCGAAAAATGACTCATTTTACTCGCGCATCACCGCGCATGCATTTTCTGTTTTTGATGACAAAACAACATAGGAGTCCTTCACTTTAAAAAAAATCACCACCCTCAAAAAAAAAAGAAATCACCCCCAACCCGCCCCCCCCAAAAAAAAGATCAATCTGTAAAAATCAGAAAAATAGGAAAAAACTCTATCAAGAAAAAAATGGGGGTTG
>NW_026269339.1:11515-12699 GCF_000697945.3 Frankliniella occidentalis | reverse complement strand
TCGCCCGAGGGAGGGGGGAGGGAGAGTTTGGCTGTCCGGCTTAACTCTAATTCAGTCCAATTCATATATTCAATTGTCTACAAGCAATTCAAGCAAATTCACAACCAATTGTTGTGCGTTTTGACCTTCGTTCAATTACCAACAAATTGATTCGGAGCCGCCAGGAGCTCTCCCGACTTGAGGACTTGACGGGGGATTCAGAGTCGTGAACGAGAATGCCGCGACAGGCCACGAGCAGCGAGCAGTTGGCGTCGCCCCGTCGCCCAAGGTCACCCTTTACGACTTCTGCAGAATTGTCCCAGTGTGCGGTGCCCTGGCCGAGGCGCAGCTCGTCTACAACAATTTGTGCGTTAACGCACTTGACTTGAAAATCCGTCAAGTCCACATTATTCAATGTGGCTTAAAAGGGCTTCGCGTACTTGATGTGGGCTATGGACCGACTAACGCCGAGACGCTTGGACGAAACTATCTGCTAAATGTTTATATTATGTCATTTTTATCATGTTTTTTAAGGGTGGTGAAACGGGCACGATTGTCTTCAATATTTAGTTGTTTCCTAACCGCTTGAACGAAATTTTGAACATCTTATCTCTCGCACCGCCACCTTCTCTCCCTCCACCGTGCACGGGCCACTGTGCGGTATGGGCGGGTGTGGGGCACTCGAACGCCATGGCGGCACGCTGGGCTGGGCGGAGTATGGAGCCCCGGTCGAAACGAGACCCAAACCGGGGGAAAAAAGACACAAAAGGTCCGAAAACTGTTTCTAGTGCAGTTTGATGTGCTGATCACGCTCCAACAAAATTACCTAAAATCCGACCCGGGTACCTTGAGTTATAGAACAAAAAGGGCCTAAATGCAGGGTTCTGCATTATTGGCTCTGGCTTCTTAACTATTCTTGACAGGTGGACGGGATGAGTGTCAGAATGTTCGGAAAGGAACGGGGAATAAGCCCCAACCAACACTAGTCGAGCGCAAAATGTATTACCCGCATCTGCTTAAGAGAATCATAGCAGATCGGACATTGTGAAAACGACGCTTTGTAGATAGGATTTTTTGAAAACGACGCTCCGTAGATAGAATATTGTTGTTAGGACGCGTCGGCATGGAAAAAAGTGTTCGAGATTAATTTGCGTTGAGTTAATGCGCTAGGTTTCTTTCCAAATCTAGTTCGGCTCGGAAGCGGC
>NW_026269339.1:5767-7316 GCF_000697945.3 Frankliniella occidentalis | reverse complement strand
GGGGGGGGGGGGGGTTACGTGCCTCCCCCGCCCGCGTACTAAAATGTACGCAAACGGGACATGCAGCATAAGCGTTACCCACTGGGTTATTAGTAGCGCAGCAGGGCAAAGGCAGTGACACTAAAACCTCTTAAAGTAGTAAAAGTGGTGAAGAGGAAGGATGGGGGGTTGGAACGCCTTTCGAGCTGCCCTTTAGACTCACCAATGGCGTAGTCATCACCCCCCCCCCCCTCGGGTCTGGTCTTTGGGTCGCACAGACGAAGAAAGTGAGGTTTCCCCAATACCTACCCCACCCACCCTCTCCAACTACCTCCTCGCCCCTCTGTGATGGCCGATCAGCCTCGTTTATAGTCAGTTCCCTCGTAAATGCTTTCTTCTTTTATAAAAATCTGATTCGTGGGGTAATCGCGGAGAAAAAGCCCTGGGAATCCCAGGAGTTTTTGCGCTTTCCCAAGTGAAATCAAGAAAGTTAAAGCAAAACCTACTTCTTTTCCTGGATACACTCTTTTGCTCAACTAAAATATACAAGAATAGTAATAATGGCAAAAAATAGCAAATTATACCAACTTCCTGTGACAAGAGTCATATTGTATTAATTGATTCTCAAATCAAATAATATCCTTGCCACAAGCTAATGAATTTTCATAAAGTAAAGCGAAGACCTGAAATTCTTTAAAATGCTTTGGAAGTGGAAATGAGATTTGCGTCAAAGAATAGAGGTGGTGCACTAGCCGCTCGTTCGTCGTGTCGGCTGCAAGATGTCTTCTTGTGGACGCCGAACGTGCCCCGGGGGATGCCATGGAAATGGCATATTATCTCCCAAGACTGCTCTGCCCTGGGCTCTGGGAGCGCTACCCTGGGTTCTAGGAGCGACCGACCAAATCCCATGGCACGTCCTAGGGAAAATGAGTCATTTCCAGGAGGTCGTCTGGGACTCTTCCAACTCCCTTGGGAAAGCGCAAAATCTCCTGGGATTACCAGGGCTTGTTTTTACCGTCAAAGGGTCACTTTAGCAAGATGCCGAGTAGTCATTAGGGTGGAGTGAAAATCTGGGATCTTAAAAGTCGATATGGATTATTGTACTTCAAGGTACCCCAAGACTAGCTGCAGGGTCGATTTGGAACCATCGGAGGTCGAAAGTAACGGTGTGAAACAGTATTCGTCTCCCCCCTGGCAAGAAGGCAGCCCGCATCACTGCTGGTCTTGATTGCGTGCGTCTTCGCATGCAATCAGCCGGCTGGTGAGCGAGTCCCACACCCGCGGAGCGGCGTGACGTCATTCAGAAGTATAGGGACCCCCCCCCTCCTTTTACCCCTCTCTTCGAGTGGCCCTCTCGGAAGCGCAGCTCCTAGCTCGGGTCGGGACCGTCTGTAGCGTTGATTCAAAATCGTCAAAGTACTTGAGATTTAAGAAAATGAACTTAAAGAACCATGGACGCGGGTCTGTCCGCGCCCCCTCGAATGGTTCCCGAGTGTTCCGAGCGTCTTCCTGTTTTTTAGCAGATGATACGTAGTAATCAGCAGCTTGTACTCAAGTAAAGTGCAAAAGT
>NW_026269339.1:0-1373 GCF_000697945.3 Frankliniella occidentalis | reverse complement strand
CAGGGTGGCTGTCATCATTGATTGCGTGCTCCTCTTAATTCACAAAACCCTGTTTTGAGTATCCGTAATAAAACCAAACGTTTATTCTTTTTTCATTATTTGTACGTCCTGTCAGCCTTCATACTGAAAACCTCTCCATCAATAGGTCTCAATTGTACGTTTTTTCTGTTCGAAAGCAGGAGTTCATACCTGAACACGAATCTGCTGATAACGTTTTATTAATCGTAAGAGTATTAACGGTCGATGGCGAAATGTAAATTTTTTGACTAACTGATCTGAATCAAATAAATTACTCATTTTTTAACGATCAAAAGGTTACATTTAACTGATGCATATTTATGTTACGGTACTGACGCCTATTATTCGCCCCTTTTTAAAAGTAATATGTAAATAGGATAAAAGGACGAAGATTAACAAACCAATTTCAAATTGAAGTTTTAAAAGCGTTCTGTACATATTTCTTGCATTGTCCACGAGTTTTAACAGCTTGACCCATGCTGTGGTCTTTCATTTGGTAGTGCAATCATCTAACTAATATGAGTAGTAAATGACCATAACTGGCGCTTCTCAATTTAAAAGATGTATATTTGGCACTCAAAAATGAAAGGCTAGAATTTCGGCACGCGACGCGACCATGGCTGTATCACCTTAAGAGAAATAACAGATAACAGATAACAGATCCATTTCAGGGAGGTAATTTATGCTGTTTGATCTTGGTTTATTCTACTAAAGTAGCATCCATTGCAAACTATGTTCATTGAAACATTTTTGAAACGACAGAGAGCAAGAGAAACCCGTGTAAAATAGATCTGTTATCTGTTATTTGTTATCTGTTATCTGTTATCTGTTATTTGTTATCTGTTATCTGTTATTTATTATCTGTTATCTGTCATTTCTCTTAAGGTGATACAGCCCATACCACCCTACACTGCCTTAACGTAGGCATTGTAACGGTCGAAACGATGCCCTGCATCCCAGCACCGAGCATAATTGGGGTATAGCAGCTGCCTCAGACTCCTAACCTAGTGCTTGGTAGTCTCTTTCCATCACGCAGATAGGGATGAAGGCGTTTCTGCGACGGGAAGGAGCGGAGGCGCATCGCTCATGATAAGCAGGGGGCTGTAACAGTAATAGTCCACGTGGCATCTGCGGGGTGGGGTGATACGGTGGCAACGTAGACAGAGTTGTAGTCACAATGGGATCTCTACGCAACAACTCGCTAGGTATGATGTTTCACCTACACTATGTACCTACGTTGGTGCGGCGTAGCCGTGCCACATCATGCTTATGCCAGCGCGGTTGTTACTGTGACGTGAACCAGTGACGTTGTCCCGCGCTAGAGCATAGGGTCGCCTTGACGTGATGTTCGGCAT
>NW_026269338.1:9660-10280 GCF_000697945.3 Frankliniella occidentalis | reverse complement strand
GGGCGGGTTGCATACTCGCCCGGGGCCGTAAGGCGTCGTGGTGAGTGACGGTGGCGGTGGGCACGCTCACCACGGCTCCGCGCGAGTATGCAACCAATGCAACCCGCACGCACGCCTGCACGGGGTGCAATATGATCAAAATAAAAGAAGGGGGATGTGGACCTCCCTATCTACTAGAAATTCACTCCATTTCAAAAGTCACACAGGTAAAGAATCAAGACACCACGAGAAACTGTAGACAGCTACAAGCAGACCCAGGTCGAAACAGGGCACAAGCCGCAGTCGAGACCTCTACCTTTTTGCGCTGGTTCCCCTGAAAGAGCACACAAGTGAACTCACCTGTAGTAGTGCGAGCGCTGGCACGCCTCTAGGACGGCGCTGGCGCGCTGAAGCAGCACCCGGAAGCTGGCTGTGGCCCGGGCCAGGACGTCCATGTCCCCAGACACTGCGTCGTTGAGGGTGGTCGCGGGGGTCGCGCCGTGGGAGGCCAGCCTGTTTGCGAGGCGCGCGCGTGCGAGGGCAATGTCGGCGGCCGTGGGCTGCTTCTGCTTGGCGAGGAGGACGTCGTCTACGTCCTCCTGGGCGTGGGGAATCACCATGCCGTTTTGGCGGTGGCGATG
>NW_026269338.1:4811-5185 GCF_000697945.3 Frankliniella occidentalis | reverse complement strand
CGAGTCTCGGGGCCGAATGCGGGTCGGGGTGTCGGGGTGGTGTCTGCGGGGTGAGTGCGATTGTCTCAGAGAAAGATAGGGTAGAAAGCGATAAATGGAATCCGAGGCCTTCCTTGGCCTGCATGTGCTGCTGTCACTACAGCAGACATTGCGACCCTCGGAGCGCCGGTAGATAGGCAACCCAACCAACATGAATGCGCATCTAGCTGTAGAAAAGCCGGCGTTGGGAGTGAGCGGGCGGTCTACCAACGACGCCATGAGCGACGACGAGCCGAAGGCAAACGAAGTGGAGCCGACGTGGCTCGTCGTGGTCTCGGTCTCCCGAACAGCGCGACCAACTTAAATCGAATGCGCCTCGGTCTCCTAGCAACGCC
>NW_026269338.1:0-443 GCF_000697945.3 Frankliniella occidentalis | reverse complement strand
GCAGCGTACAGGGTGGCCCACAGCCCCCTTCCTTTATTTTGCTCAAACTGTACCGCACGCAGGCGTGTGGGCGGGTTGCATACTCGCCCGGGGCCGTAAGGCGTCGTGGTGAGTGACGGTGGCGAGGCCCCCTCCCATGCAACCACCATTTGCGAAAGCACAGTCGTGGCCGCAGCGTACAGGGTGGCCCACAGCCCCCTTCCTTTATTTTGCTCATACTGTACCGCACGCAGGCGTGTGGGCGGGTTGCATACTCGCCCGGGGCCGTAAGGCGTCGTGGTGAGTGACGGTGGGCGGTGGGCACGCTCACCACGGCTCCGCGCGAGTATGCAACCCGAACGCACGCCTGCATGCGGTGCAATATAAGCAAAGTAAAGGAAGGGGGCTGTGGACCTCCCTGCACCCCATTTCAAAAGTCACACAGGTAAAGAATCAAGACACCA
>NW_026269337.1:10709-11814 GCF_000697945.3 Frankliniella occidentalis | reverse complement strand
CGGATTATCTGTTTCTACGACGCATTATGGCTTGAACAGGTATAATCTTCTGTCCAGTTTTTATAAGGACACCTTAAATTTATGAACTAACATAGCTATTCCAAACTGTTTTTCCTCGTGTAGACGCTCCTGTGGCCTCCGCCGGACCCACCCCGCATGCGGTGTGTTGCCCCCCCCCCCAACTCTTCCTCATTATAGCGCCTACACAAGACGTGCCCGTCGGCCTTTTCCCGCCTTGATGTCCTCCGCGGCTCCGCGCTTTGAATACATACGCCCTGTTGCGGTGCGGCGCTCTCCTTCTTATACCCCCCTCTCTCTTCCTCTCTCTCTCTCTTGCTCTCTCTTTTCTCTCCTTTGCTCCTTCCACCCTGAACGACCCCATATATCTGCAGTTATGCGGTTGGAGCCCTAGACAGGCTGACTATTGCCTCCTCTTGCAGGCTGCTGGCGCTGCTGCTGCTCCTATAGGCCTGGAACTCTTGTCGAGTTTTTATTGTTTGCGTGCTTGTGATGTTTCCTTCCGAGTGCGGCCCTCCCGCCGACCTGGAGCTTGGCCTGGAGCTTGGCCTGGAGCTTGACCTGGAGCCTTGCGCCTGTCCCTGCGTGGGACGACGGCCGCGGGCCACCTTCACGTTGCTCGCGGCATATCGCGCCGAGAAATTTAAATTGCACTCTGTGTCGCTGTGTCGAGCACCACCCCAACCCCCTCCTTAATGCCATTAATTACCTTGTAGCGCGCTATTAAAGTCTTTGAGATGCAACCGACGCGGACAAAAAAAAGAAAAAGACGCGGAGGAAAAAAACGAAAAATCTTGTATAACGGCCTTGGAGGTCGTCGTAGGTCGCCTCGTGGCCTACGCCCCCTTCATGCCCGAGGCTCTGTGCGTTTTGCGGCCGCGGCCTCCACCGCAACCCGTGACATTAACCACCGAAAATCACTTCTCTCTGTCCAACAGTAGCGGTATTCACTCAATAATTGACCGAATGCAAATTGCATTGTACACGTGTTTTGTAAGCCGTGCGTCAGCCGCATGTGGCGGGAGTCAAGTCGTGGGCGCAGAGGATTCTGAGCACAGTCAAGGTCCTTCGCGGTCCTCTGCCTCGT
>NW_026269337.1:5429-5754 GCF_000697945.3 Frankliniella occidentalis | reverse complement strand
GTGCAACTTGAGTTAAACACCATGTGATGTGCTAAATCACAACTTGCACACGTTGGTGTGCAAATATTGCACACTTGTTTTACCAGTGCTGCGCCAAGGTTAGTGTGTCAATTTAGACGTTTACTTTTACTGTTTAGCACATGATTTTACCAAATATTTGGTAGTAATAGTTGAATGGCTGATAGTCGTGCCTCTCATTGCTCTAGTCAGTTAGTTGACCTCGGATTATCACTGGAAAGTCGATGTCAAGGCTGATGTTTTACATGCCAAGGACATCGACGGCTACTGTCGTGTTTGGATATTTTGAATTCCTTGCATGTAGCCT
>NW_026269337.1:0-479 GCF_000697945.3 Frankliniella occidentalis | reverse complement strand
GCACGCACCTTGGCTACGCCCCACGGTGTTTCATTAGCATTAGACCATTGTACGCGGCGCATTGTTGTGTGTTGTTGGGTTATGATTGTTGTCAAAGAGCACAGCAGCCGTTGCGGAGGGGGCGGGCCGCCTCCACAATGCGGAGAGCCCTAATTGATACTCAATTATTAAAACAAACATCTCCTACTGCGGCAGCAGCGTGTTCGGCTTGTCTCATTACGAGAGAGAAGGCAAGGGTAAGGGGTACCTCGGGAAACACTTAACAAAGGGAGTACTTCAATACGTTTCTGCACTTATTGCTTCCCCCTTCTCTCTCTCTTTCTCTCTTTCCTTTTTCTCCATCCGACTGACCCCCCGGGTCCACAGCACAACCTTCCGGGCGGTGTCTTCATCAAACTTGTGCGTGTTGGTCTTCCGACGGTGTGTTTTCTTTCCCGTCGGCCTGGGAAATGAGGCCAAACAAGAAGAGAGAGACAAAG
>NW_026269336.1:6309-7287 GCF_000697945.3 Frankliniella occidentalis | reverse complement strand
CTCCAACGCCACCTCCTATTATTTTTGCCGTTAATCCTTCCCAGGGCACTCACTGCACTTCGGCACGGCTCCCGACAGCTAGAGTGTCTCTGCAACCTTCGCCACCTCTCGATGGCCGGCGGAAATGTTTACGACCTCCGCGGCCAAAAGCGAGAGAGCGAGGGAGGTCGGCCCGATAACAAGCTGTTGAGGGCGGAACGAAGGTGTTTGATGGCGCCCGCCTCGCCCTCGCGGGTTTGGTGGTCCGAGGTGCGGGGCGCAGCGCAGCGTCCCTTCCGCGGTCCAGCCCGGACGAAGCCCGAGGGTCGTGCCGTCCCGTTAGGGCCGGGCTGGGCCGGACCGGGCTGCACACTCAGCCTCTCTTTTCCATTTCCATTCTGGGCCCGCGGCCGCGGCCCTCGTAGAGCCGGAGCCGGGCGTCGCGTGGCGTCGCGTGGCCGGCTGCGCACTCGCCGAGGGACTTTGCCTACTTCCAAAGGGCCCAAGTGCGCTGCAGCCGCACCGCGCTGCTGCTGTGCCACGCGACGGGACCGTTACGGATCGTGACGCCGGTGCCCCCGCTGCGTTTGTCGCTGCGCTGCGTGTACCCCTTCTCTCCCTCCCCTTTCCCCCGTCCTTCCTGCCCCCAGCCTGTGTGTGTGTGTGTGTGTGTGTGTGTGTGTGTGTGTGTGTGTGTGTGCACTGACTTTACGCCTGCGCAAGTGCACAATACCGTTGTTCGCACACTTTAAAAGCGGATTTGGGCCTAACACGCATCGGCTTCCCGCCACATTTAAACGCAAGTAAACAAACGGACCTTTAAAAATCGTCAATCACACGGCTCATAAATTTTAAATGGTGCAAACAAAGTGACGTTAGGCTAACGAGATTTGGGTTTGCTCACCGTCACTAGTCCAGCCATGTAGCTGCTCATGGCCCCTTGACACTTTATGCAACCCACATATGGAGCCTCCTCTAAGATGCACCCAACAGCCCTTT
>NW_026269336.1:5763-6259 GCF_000697945.3 Frankliniella occidentalis | reverse complement strand
GCAACCCACATATGGAGCCTCCTCTAAGATGCACCCAACAGCCCTTTGGTGAGGTTGTAGCGCAGTAGCACAGTTACGGTACAGCGCCTTGTGGGCTGGAGGATATGTAGTTAGCGATAAGTAGGGTCGAAAAGGAGGGTCCGGCGAAAAGGAGGGTCGGCGCAAACCGCCGCGTACGCTTGATGAGCTTGCTCCTGTCCACATTTCAGGTGTTCATAGTTCATAGCGAACGTGAACGGATGCTCAAGTGTCGAAAAATTGGACAGGAGCGAGCTCAAACAAGCGCACGCGGCGGTTTGCGCCGACCCTCCTTTTCGCCGGACCCTCCTTTTCGACCCTACTTATCGCTAACTACATATCCTCCAGCACGTCAGGCCGTCGCCGGGCCTGGGCCTGGCCCTACGGCCAACCCTCTCTTTTTCCGGCTGGCGCGTCGTCGCCATCCGTGCGACGGTGTGACACCTCTGCGATGTGGGCCACGGACGGGGTCGCGCCC
>NW_026269336.1:0-660 GCF_000697945.3 Frankliniella occidentalis | reverse complement strand
CGGGTCGCTGACCTCCGGTACATCTGCGTCGTCGCGCCCGTCACCTGCCGCTGCGCGTGGCGGGGTGGAGCCGGTAGGGCGCGGGGCCGGCTGGCTGGCCGGGCCGACGCGACCGGCCGACCGACCGATTTCTAGACTTGCCGATCTGTAAAGGCCTCCGTTGGCCTAAAAGTTTTTGGTTTTGTTCATTCCATTTGCGAGGCCCTTCAACCGGGGCACACTGTCGAGCAGTGACCCACGTACAAAAATGGTCTTCTGAATCGACCGGCAGGTTGGCGACAGAGATGGGGAAGGGCGCCCAATAGCCCCTTCTCCGATCTCCTCGCCCTCGTCCGAAGCTGCGCTGACGTTGCGCTGCTCAGCCCTCGGGGAAGTCCTTTACTCGTGACAGCCTAGCCGAGCGAAATATCGCAGGTCGTTGGTTTTGCCCGGAGCGGTGTCGGTGCGGGCGGCGCGGGGCGGAGGCCGTGGCAGGCGCCCCACCTCCACGTCGAGTTCATACGTAAGGCGGCGGGAGTCTCACCCGGTCCGACTGGCAATTTCCTCGTGGATGAGAAGGCGAGTGTTGGTAGTGGTGGTGTGGGGTTGTACTGGCTCGTTTGCAAAGAGTCACGAAGTAGCCTATCGGCGAGGGCGGGGCAGGGCAGCACGTTGCTGGGT
>NW_026269335.1:8448-8881 GCF_000697945.3 Frankliniella occidentalis | reverse complement strand
AAACCACACTTACAACATGAGAACACATTTTGTATATTTTACATAGCTTTTGTGAGTGTCCCTTCACCTTATTCACCTTTTCTTGCGCTCCAAAATCAAGCGATAGCTCCTTCTCTTATTAGCGAGGTTATTTACCCGCTCGCAATCTAGCCTATAGCTGGAGGATGAGTGGAGCGCTCATTAGTCGTCAGCCCCGCTCCGCCCCGCCACGCTCTAGCCCCCTCCCTCTCCCACCCCCCCCCCCGCCCCATCCTGGGACGGGTCAGTCGCCGCCCGCCCGCCTAACGTGCCAAGGGCGCTCACACCCCAATCATCGGGTAATTAAGGTCCGGAGCATCGGCGCTCGAGAGCCCTGCTATTTACGGCCCCGAGTCAACAGGGTGCTGCACCCAGCGTTCAGCTGGAGGGAAGTTTACTTCTACCTCATCACCGG
>NW_026269335.1:1930-2724 GCF_000697945.3 Frankliniella occidentalis | reverse complement strand
CATTTGCTCACTGACAGGTGAGTGAAAAATCATTTACTCACTAGCCAAGCAAACAAGTTGCTCACTAGCAAGCAAATAAAAATTGGCACACATTGACATGGGCATGAGTGTCCATTGACAGTTGACAGTTCAAATTGAGCGGGTAACTAATTGCTTTGTTGGACTACCAGAACACATCTCACACAATACATTAGTCCCAGTTGTTGAAATTACAGCTCTCTTACCCACTGCTGATGATACAATAGTGGTTTCGCTGCCTTTGCCACTCACAATTTTACCAAAGCATGAATAAGACTGTTGGACGCACAAATTGACAGCCACCATTTAAACAATGTGTGCCGTGTTCCATAGTATTAACATATCTTGGCACCAGCTGCCACAGACAACAGGTAGAAACTTACTTGAGGAACAGTAGAGGTTGTCAGCGTGCAGTAATCCATGGCACTGAGTTCCTAACCCTAACTTATCTAATATTTGCAGGAGCAGTTTACACCACTAACTAACAAAAACAATACATCAGTTTTCCATAGAGAATGAAGCACAAGTTTTAGGCGATTATAATCCGGAAGCAGTACCCACTGACATCATCGCGTTCAACATAGAAAATTGAGTTAATCTTCGATTGAACACGGGAAAGCTTGTTTCGTGCTGACGTCAGAGGGGGGGGGGGAAGTTTACTTCTACCTCATCACCGGCGGCAAAAGGGATCGTTTAAAAGTCGGGGTCGTAAAGGCAACAGCTCGAACAAACGAAATCAATTATTCTTCCCCCTCCCGTGCTCGCGTGTCAGCACT
>NW_026269335.1:0-270 GCF_000697945.3 Frankliniella occidentalis | reverse complement strand
TTGGTAACAGTTGACCATATCAGATACATTCATCTGTTTCTGTTTTAGACTTTTAGTGTAAGGGGCTGGAGGGCATGGACTAGTTGGGGTTGGGGTTGGGGCGGTGGACTGAGGGTGGCGACACTCGTAAGGTCCCATGGCTGTTGGGTTGGACCCCTATATTGCACGAGTGGTTGGACAGGACGTGAGAGAACACCATCCCCGCCCACCATTTTACCACCAGGGGCGTGGTGGGGTGGGGTTAGGTCAGGAGTTGGGGATGAGGGGCTG
>NW_026269334.1:9239-9659 GCF_000697945.3 Frankliniella occidentalis | reverse complement strand
ACAGTCTACACGTTGTGTGCCCCCGCGAAGCGCCCCCGCCCTACGTGAGCATCCCCTCGCTGCTGCGAGTTTGAGGTGAGGCGGGAGGGAGGGATGGGTGGGGGTCGACCACGGCGGAGCTGGTGCGCGGCGTATAGTTGGCTCTTCCCCGCCGCGCGCCACCCACACTCTGCCCTCCCTCCTCTCCCTCGCTCCCTCTCGCGCTCTCTATCTTTCATATTTCGCGCTGCGGCCTCCATATCGCAACGGCCATTAAGTTTTCAGGGCCCCCGCGCGGTGAGTAGAACTGGGCCCCGCCGCCGTAAGGCTAAGGCTCCGGGCGCGCCGTGAGGCTGGGCCATGAGGCTCCGCCGTGTGACTCCTGCCGTCCCGCTTACAGCCCTGAAGGCTCATCCATATGGGGCTTTGCCATGAGACTCT
>NW_026269334.1:4602-4959 GCF_000697945.3 Frankliniella occidentalis | reverse complement strand
AGTGACTCCAGGGCGAGGAGTCACTCAAGTAAACAATTACCGGGCAAATCAATGCGCGTAAAAAATTCACATAAAAAGTGACATATATAAGCGACGCTTTTAAAACGCATTTACAGCATTTAATGCGCATCTAGTACACACTACGAGCAATTAATGCGTCACCAAAATGCAGTCTAGACTCTGGCGTCGACCAAGCTAGAGTACGGACGTGGCTCGTTTTGCTCTAAGAGCTACCGCATCATCTTGTGAATGATTGCGCAGTAAATACTTGGCTGACCGTATTCCCGAATTGTCGTAATTTTATCTCCTTGCCTTCCGGATAGCATGAGCCCTCAGAAAAGGCAGCTTTATAACAAT
>NW_026269334.1:0-316 GCF_000697945.3 Frankliniella occidentalis | reverse complement strand
CCCCCCCCTCCCGCCGCCGTAATGAGCAGAGAAAGGTGCCTCCATCTCCCGCTCCCCCTCCCCCTCCTTTCTTTTTTATCACACTGCAAGGGCCGGCGGCTCTGCCTCTCCGCGGCCTGGCGCTTGCTTGGCGCTTGCCGCGCTGTTACCCCCGAACAAGGGGAGGAGCGCTTTGTTCTGCCCCGTATGCGCCCTCCACCCCCCTCCCCCTCACCCGGAGGGCGCCCACTGCTGCACCTCATCCGCGACCACTTCTTAATCACCGCACTGCAGTACGGCGCTCCAGCCACCGCCGCTGCCACTATACACGGCTTGC
>NW_026269333.1:7835-8373 GCF_000697945.3 Frankliniella occidentalis | reverse complement strand
CCCCACCGCCGCCCCCCGCGGGCCGAGGCGCGCGCTCCCCGAGGAGACCGTGTCGGGGAACCGGGCTGCAGGCACTTCTTCTTTAAATTAATTACGAGCATTCGCATCGGAGCGGAGGAGACGCTGAGGAGGGTTACAGTGGATTATGCCCAATTTATCGACGTCATCAATAATCTGAGGGACGGAAATTGGTTCGCTGGTGCTGCTGGCGGTGGCGGTGGTGCCCGCTGAAAAATGAGGAGGCGGCCTGGGCGCGCCCATCGGGGTCCTGAGGCAGGCAAACAAAGCGCGCCCGCCCGCTCACCATCGTAATGATGATATTGATTTTCCTCCTCGAGGCAGGGCGCCGCCATCGCAACACAATGCTACGCGTGATGATGGAATGCCACGAGATGGAGGCGCGTGCGCGCGCCCTTCCCTGGCTACACCTCCTGCTCGCTCCGCTGGCACCCTATCGCCCCCGTGGCCCACGGGACTAGCACGCTTCCTCACCGCCGAGAGCAGCTCCGTGGGCTGTGGCGAGGTGCCTCCCCCCCCC
>NW_026269333.1:5559-6360 GCF_000697945.3 Frankliniella occidentalis | reverse complement strand
CTCTCTCTCTCTCTCTCTCTCTCTCTCTCTCTCTCTTTTCCCGGCAGTGTCGCGCCGCTTCACGCGCCCGGAGCTCCTGAAGACTGTCCTCCGTTCCACCCTTCATCGCGCCTATTCCCACTTACAGGCGTCTCTGCTTCTTTGTCTCTCCCGCTCCTCTCGCTCTCTCCGCCCCCCTCGCTTTCTCCCGTCTCCTTTCAGCAATAATTCTCCACAAACAACTCCCCTCTCTCCCACGCCTGCTTCGGAGCTCATGACGCCCTGTTTCCGGCAGGTATCATCCCTCCTCCACCTGGCTGGACACATACACAAACGCGAACGCACGTCGCACACGCACGCACAAGCACACACACACACACACACATACACACACTTGCACCTCTGCCCCAGCTCATCTGTTCATATTCGTGGCGTTACCAGTGGAGGCGGAATCTCGTTGTTCGCCGTACGATTTATGCGGAGGTCGTCCATAATGCATCTGCACCGCCTCTTTAGTGGATAAAAGCAAGCGGAGGAAACTCCCACTCGAGTTTCCTGCCCGCGGTGTATCCCAAAATGATGTAATGCGCTTTCCATTTAAAAGGTAAAGAAAGCGGGTCCGATCATGTTTTCATCATCAAGCACACACAAGACACCTCATGGAAAGCAAATTTCCCCTCTCGCTCGCGCTTTAATACTCGCTCTGATATCGTTATTGAGGACCTCCCTCCGGTGAGGGATTCGTGTTGTGCGGCTCAGGTGGACCGCGGCAGGGCGGGGCCCGGTGAGGCGTGGTGTGGCAGCGGGCTGAAGGGGGGGGGG
>NW_026269333.1:0-375 GCF_000697945.3 Frankliniella occidentalis | reverse complement strand
AAAATACTGCAAAGTTTTAACTTAAATTCGTCATAGCAGCGTAGGCTGTTAAAATGCACCTTTTAAACCAAACAAAATAACTGTATTTTATAATTTTTACTGTAAATTTCTAGGAAACTTCTTCCACGTGGACAGTACCTTAATCCCCCCCTCCCCCCCTGTGGAAAATCGTGGAATTTTTGCGAACCCCCCCTCCCCCCCTTTTTGTCCACGTGGTATATGTACGGTCCCAAAAATGTTTGGTCACCACGGCCGAAAAAATTTGGTTACTGTCACTAAGATGGTGTTCTATCTGCCCCCTTAGTCATAACCATAGAACGTTCTATCGTGCCGGCTGAGCGTTCAGACGCTCCAACCAAACACTCCAGCCAGCAC
>NW_026269332.1:8923-10079 GCF_000697945.3 Frankliniella occidentalis | reverse complement strand
ATGACCCCGTCCGGTGGACATCAACTTTTCATATTTTTATCCCACACCGCTCGTGCCATTCTTTGGGAGGTATCGGAGCCAGTGCAGCTGTTGTCGACCCTTTGGGCCCCGGCAGGCAGAGCCTCCTGTAGCCTTCGGGCTCGTTGGTCCTTTGGCCCCCTTTGGGCCGGACAACTCCTACAAACACGTACACCGGGGGGATGGGGGGCTGTGATGAAAGACGGGTGTTAGTGTGAGAGGAGGGGAGGGGAGCGGCGGAGACCGGAGACGACGGCGGTCGACAACATAAGAACGGAGACCATGACAAAAAACGGTCTCGGCTCGCCGCAAAGCTGTGTGGTGTGGACCATAGGAAGCAGAGTTCCACTAGACGACTTTCGCCACCACCGTGTGGGTGCTGCTCTGCTGCTCCCGGGTTGCAGGCAAGGTCCACGCAGGTTGCAGACGGGGAGCTCGCCGCGACGGGAGGGATGTTCAACTGAGGCAATGCGTGTACCGCGGTGTTTCAGAGCGGACACCGCTGATTTGTCTACTCCTACTCCCTTCGCCCGTATGGCGCCAAAGCTCCTGTCACCCTAGCGTGTGTGCGAGTACATGAATGTTTGTGCAAATCTTGACGAAATGCAATCGTGCGTATTGAAAATTGCGAATTTGCATCACCTCACGGTCAAAAATACAATTTGTTCAATGATGTATGCAAAAATCTTTCTCGGGACGAAAAAGGCCATTTCAGATTGACTGTACCGGGTGATTCAAAGATTCAGAGAAGACGCAGTTGCAGGCGGGTTTGCCTACCCAAGGTGCCATTGCGCCTTACGGCCAGAGCGGGTAGGCAAACACGCCTGCAACTGCGTCTTCTCTGGATCACCCGGCACAGGTAAATCCTAGCTAGTTTTCATCGGTAACCATTAGTAATCCCACACCCAGAAAAATGAAAAGTTGTAGGAACTATATCTCACCGTTCTTTCAGGGATAACCATAAAATATGGTTGAGACAACGATCCGCCAGTGGTGAAAACCGTATTCTTGGTTGATACACCTGTGCTGTTGTTGCCCCAACCATATTTTAGGGTTGTCCGTGCAGTAACCATACGCTGGTTGTTACAACTCTTCATTTTTCTGAGTGCAGGGGTCAGGTTGGGCACCCCTTGGCTCT
>NW_026269332.1:6593-7277 GCF_000697945.3 Frankliniella occidentalis | reverse complement strand
GTGCGCGCCGCGGTGCGCACCAGCCTCGGCACCAGCTGAACAATGCGGTGCAGCGGAACCGAACTCCTCTGCCCTGCCCGCGCCGCTGCGCGTGGGTGCGAGGCGAGGGCGAGGCGGTGCGCGGGCTATAGCACCGCCAGCACACATACGACCTCCGAACCTGGCTTCCCTTTGGAGCTGATGCTATCGTCATGAGGCACCTCATGAGCCTAGTAATCCCCTCACGCGGGTCGCCGTCTCCAGAGGACGTGTTCATGGGCGTGTACAACAAAGCCGGGTCAGCCGGGGGGCGGTCGGGCCGGGCTTATCCCGCCGTTCTTTCTCCTCCTCCCCGAGTCCCAGCCGCGGTGGCGCGCGGTGGCGACTGGACCGGCACCGCCGGGCACAGCGAGATCTCGTTAACGGATACTGTAACGGGCGCGGTGCTCCAGAGTCGTGCGGTATCCGGCGGGCGGGGGACCGGAAGGGGGGTGAAGGGAGGGGTGCAGCCACTGGGTGGGAGCAGCTCACGACAAAAACAACAAACATAAACGGCCAGCTGCACATCCCAGACCAGATCAGTACCACAAACTATTATTTACGATTCTGGTGTCTGGTGGAGGTTAGGGTAAGTTACGCAAGGAAATGGTCTATAAGAAAACAAGTTCTAGGTGTGAACACGGCTAAAGAAACTGTCGAGAAGTG
>NW_026269332.1:0-424 GCF_000697945.3 Frankliniella occidentalis | reverse complement strand
GGAGCGCAGCGCGCCGCCGCACCGCCAACCTGTTAGCTAACTCGCCCCCCTGGCCGAGGCCTCCCACCAACCCCGGGCCGCGGGCCCCGGGCCCATCCTGAGCGAGGGGTCGTAGGGGGGTCGTAGGGGGGTTGGCCGAGGGTTGGCCGAGGGTTGGTCGAGGATTGGCCGGGTGTTGGCCGAGGGTCGACCGAGGGTTGGCCGAGGGTTGGCGGGGGGTTGGCCGCAGGTTGGGCGAGGGTTGGTTGAGGATTGGCCGGGGGTTTTCCAAGGGTTGGCCGAGGGTTGGCCAAGGGTTGGCCGAGGGTCGACCGAGGGTTGGCCGAGGGTTGGCAGAGGGTTGGCCGAGGGTCGACCATAGGGTTGGCCGGGGGTTGGCAGGCGGTTGGCCGAGGGTTGGCCGGGGGTTGGCCGAGGGTTGGCG
>NW_026269331.1:7504-12424 GCF_000697945.3 Frankliniella occidentalis | reverse complement strand
GGCGAAAGTAGGCACTGATATGAGATGCCAAAGCGAGGCCATCTCACTGAAGTGACTTCTTATGGGAGTTAATACCAGCACATCATTTTACAGCCTCTCCATGTATACATCCATTGCAAGATTTGACATCTATACATATAAAAGTAGTGGGATTTAATCAGTGGAGAGAGGTTTAAGAATGATTAACTTCAAATCCTGGAGCGGTCTCTTGCACCATGGGCCAGGGCAAATTGAATCCCTACGCGAAGATAACTGCCCATGGCACTCTTGGCAGATGTAATGGCCACAGTTCAGTGCAGCATCACTCTCCTCCATGAAACAAACCTGGCATGATCTGAGACCTAGTGAGCTTGCAGGAGGTGTGGCAGGCTCCTGCTGTGCTGGTGCTTGGGCCATTGCAGGAGCAGGCACGAGGGAAGATACACCCGCCGTCTGAACTGCAGCAGCTTGCATCATTGAGGCCAGATTGCTTCCTAAACGCTTCAGAATAGTTTTCCTCTGTTTAGGCGGCCTTCCTCTGCTGTTCTTGAATTCGAATGGGAGAAGCCGGCCACCTAATGGAAATAAAGAAAAAGAATTATGAGAATGGTGATATACCAGAAAACATCAATCTAGTGTACAACGCTTCTTATTAGAAAAAGTCCAAAAAGATAATTGATTTGATGGCTCTGTCCTTTGGCATTAGTTTTAATAAATAAACTTATTGGGCAAGTCCTGAATTGTGAATCCCACAATTTAAATGTAACAAGCCCTTGTCATAAACCAACCTGCATTCATGGCTCCAGCCATTGCCACACCACTGCCGCCACCTCCCAACATGGACATCAGAGCAGATAGACCATTGTCACGGCTTTGCTGAACTTGCTGCTGCTGCTGCTGGTTAGCAAATCCTTCAAGGATCGAACTGACATCAGCAGGTTGGACCGAGGAAGACAGGAGGTTCATGAAAGCGTTTGAGTTGGTTGGAGCCGCAACTATGAAAACAAGGCAGGGGTTAGGACAATAAAAATACAAATCTGCTATGAAAAAACTAGTGACCACTCTCAGAGTACAAAAAGCAGCCACATTGCATTCACCTGCTGGTTGTTGGGGAGCAGCCATAGCCATCAAGGAAGCCAAGAGTCCTGCTGGATCATTAGGGCATGGAACAGTTGCAGGTTGCTGGCTCCCAAAAGCACCATCTGAATAAGAGACCAGTGAAACATAAGGTTAACAAAACTAGCAAGGCAGGTCAGAATGATTCAGACCCAGAGTATAATAGAAAGCAGGTTGACAAAGATCAAGTAGCACTTACGAGATGTGCTGGGCACAGCAGATGGAGCAGAGGGTTGGCCAGGTGATAAAAGACTTAGGAGACTACTCAAGTTTGCATTAGATGCTCCAGGGGTCACAGGTTGTCCAGCATCTGAAGTGAACACGTAAAATTTCTTGTTAGTGGCAAGCATACAAGTTAGGTCGGTGTGACTTAACTACAGATATTATCAAGGGGGGAGAAGATGGTTGACACTGGTTAAATGTGACTTACTAAATCCGGGAGCAACATGCCCAGTGGGTAGGAAGTTCAGGAGAGAACTGAAACCCATCATCCCATTCGTGGGGGTTCCTGGGATCCCATTCGTGGGAGTTCCTGGAGTGGCCGACAGCGGAGTCGAGCTGCCTTGAGAAATTCCTGGAGTTGAGCCTCCAAGTTGTTGCGCAGCATCTGTAATGAGCATCAAAAGAATTACTGGACAATGAAATAATGGGTGAGATATACACAACAAACTACAGCTGAGTCAGAGTGTAAGAGATTGAGATTGTTGCCACCAGTTAGATGGTACTTACTGAATGACGAGCTGGAAGGCTGGTGTTGGGCGAGGGCACTCGGCAGGAGGCCCAGAAGAGTCCTCATGTCCGCATGACTCTGACTCGTTCCACTCCCATGAGACGCAGCACCTGAAGAAAATGGATATGGGTAAATGGAATGAAACAAACACGACGAGTCCAGAGGATTAAAGTTGATTTCGTATCAAGACCTAATACCACTGAAGAGTATGGGGCCTACCATACAGTTAGATTGAGCAACAAAATAAAATCTGATTTAAGCTTTCATACCAGTGCAAAGTGTGAAAATAAGGGCACATTGAGGCTGCCTATTATGATCATGAGAACAGGGCAGAGAGGAACTCAGTAGGATCTTCTTGAAAGAGTGAGATGGAACTAACTTACCGTTGACATTGGCAGGACAGGCGAAGCTTGGATGTTGAGGAGTACTTTGACCTTGAGAACTACTTCCAGGAGTCGCAGAGGATCCTGCGTCAGGTTGTGGAGGCGCTCCCTGATTATCTGAAATCAGCATAAAAAGGCCCTGTTAATTAACAGTTGCAGGGGTGATAAAAAGGTTGAAGGGTGGCCAACGCAATCATGACTTTCCATTAGAATGAAGCATTCTGGTAAAGCTGAAGTGCAGAAGAATGCGGGAAGAAGAACACAGAAATCGCTGTGCTGTAACATTTTCTGATTCCTGGCATTCTTCTGAATATCAGCTTTAGCGAAATGATTTTTTATTCCCTTGCCTCTCGAGGAGTATTTCAGAGGAACTTTATTGTACTACATTCTGTCATTCCCTGACCAACGCTCAATTTCCCTGGCTTTTCTCATGAGAGGAGAAGTTGAAATACAGAATGGTACAGGGGATAGCTGCGGGTCGCTCTGGCAGGGCAAAGGAAAAACCTCAAGGGATTTAAAGTCAATGGTTGCGGCTCTCGACAGACTTGAACATCGCGAGTTGGGACACGTGCACTGAAGCACCAACCCCGCCGAGAGGTTAACGGGCGTTTCATGAGCGGTTGTTGAAAGTTAAAAAGACACAAAAAACGAATAAAGGACCACGGAAAAGAATGTACAATCTGTTCTGATTTTAAGGATAGCCATATACGGCCAGTAAAATGAGGCATGAAGTGAGGAAACCGCTCCCACACAACCACGAGGCACGTAGAGACCGAGGCGAAACTATTACACACATTAACGGAAAATGAGGTTGGGACGTTATCACGCGGAAAAGATTCAGACAACTATCAATCTCCTAAAATCTACCTCTGTTAGATTGCATGACGGCGGATGGCTTCGAGTGGACGAGATGAGGAATGGACGAGGTGAGCAATGGACGACTGGCGGCTACTCAACGCTAGTCTCAACGCAGGAATGAACGAGGACGGGTTGGGGAACCGGAAAGAGTGATGTGACGCAACCACGGCCGTGACTGGAGTGTACCCACTGGTTGCGAGCACTGCAGCCAGGGTTTGGTCGGTTTGGTCCATCTTTAGACCGAAAGCTAATACGTACTTATCCAAAACCTATGTGATATTTATTACTGCTAATTTCTGTTTTAGAACACTTAGGTGTTGTTACGTATCTAAAGCTATCTCTTCGATTCACCAGCCCTCTTCTCCCACTTCATGTGCGGTGCATTGTTTGGCTCCATGGTTGAACAAAGCCCCATTAACGGCCTCGCAGCAGCTCGCAGACTCTTTCCTCTGTTTATGCTGACATTATGGTACTCTCGTAGTTATCTATGGTGCTCCGAAAGGTGCGCACTCGCGGATTTAGAAGAACAGAAACAGAAAAGCGGAAGTTCGATGAAGCCCCCCCCCCCCCCCCCTACTTTTCAATGGAACGGCGGGGAAGTGCAGCTACGACGACTACACGCTTCGAACGGGACTCGCGAGTCGAGGCCGGGTGCGGTGATCCTGGAGATGGACCTGGCGAAGCCCGCGAGATGGGCTGCGGCTGGTGCCAGCGGCGCTGGGCAGGGCTCTTCCTCGAGTGACTCCAGGTGGTCGCCCTGCTGGTCCTGACGCTGCACAACATCCTGAGGCCGGTCCAGCGACGGGCTTTGTGGGTGCACCTGTTCGATACCCGCATCCCGTTTTTCAGGACGACCCCGTCCACCGGCTGTGCACGCCCGCGATCTGGTTGGAATGTTAGCTGGTAGGCCGTCTAGGCGTGGCATCCGGAGCGCACCCCAGACCATCTTGTGGTCCGTGCGGACCCAGGAGAGAAGGCCGCGCGGACCGTTGCCAACGGTGGGTAAGTCCACTCGGAAGTCGACAGGATGTGGTCGACCAGTGACCTGACTGTGTCGGAGCGCTGCGAGAGTCCGCCCTGCACCCGTTGCCCGTTGCTGTCCTCCTCACCTCACAGGTGGTGACACTGCGCCTGAACCTCGCGGCAAAGACCTCGACAGCACATTACACATGTTGGTCTCGACGTGCAGCAGCAGTCCAACGACGTCCCCGGGCCCAAAAGTGTGCATTAAAGGCAACGAGGGACAGCTTCCAGTTTAATGGCCGCGTGAAAAGCTCGGCGTCGGTGGTCGTGAGCACATTCCGTGTGTCCCCCTTGATGGACTGATCCCGCCCTGGGCCTACCTGGGCCGCGGTGTGCCGGAGGTGCAGGGATCGCGCCGCTAAAGTGTACAGGGAGCCGGAGGGCTTGCCGTCCGTTCGTCCACCACTGTGCGCCATGGCTCCGTGCGTGCGGAACAGTACAAGGAAAATAAAGGAAGATGTCGGTGGACCATTCTGTAGATCTGTACTCGTTCAATAGCAAGCTTTGCGAACTTTAACCGTCAGCCTCGCGCCTGCGGAAGGGGCATAGGCAACGCCACGGGGCACGCGTGTGCAACGGCGCGGCCTGCGCACCAGGCGCTTGCATAGGGCTCGCGAGAGTAGACTAACCCTTTCGCCCCTCGTGGGTGCCTGGCGGCTTAGTGGATTGAATTTCGGCCGAAAACAGAACTATGGCCGGTTCGAAATAAGTAGCATGTGACCGTGTCGATTGTAGGTACAACGATGAAACTCCAAACAGGGACGTCACTGCTACTCATTCCGTCGTAATACACGGTCCATCTGTTGGGTGGTGGGGGTTTGGGGTAAGGGA
>NW_026269331.1:0-2781 GCF_000697945.3 Frankliniella occidentalis | reverse complement strand
CTGTGCCACCTCAAGCTGGACGAGGACGAGACAAGCCGGGTGGGGCCGACTACATCTAATGGGAACACCTCCAATTTCTTGAAACAAATAATTTCACATCCAATTTATTTACTTCCAAAAGATTAGAGGTTTTTAGACGAACTGTAGAGCAGTCGTCCAAATATTGGAGGTAATGTGAAAGTTGTGCGTGTATAATCGTGTAAATCCTGGCCGCCCCGCGAGTACACCGCGGGGGAGGGTGTGCGGCACTACGCTCACAGCCTCTCCGTACAACCACCGGCTACACTCAACTTAGCAACAGCAGGGCGACGCACCGGGACCACCCCGGCTAGCAGAGTGTAGCACTCAATTATAAAGCTCTCTCCCATTACGAGTGCTGTCAAAATTAAATGCTTCCGTGACACTTTGGGCCTCCTCGCTTGTCGATGACTTCCGTACACTTAAATCGGCTCTTTGATTTCTCTTACTCGTTCAAACCCCCGCCCCCTTCCCTTTTCCCTACCATTCCGCTTCCATCAGTTGAAGGAAAGCAGTCAGGTTTTGCAGGTAAGCAGTTCTGTTTTAATACGTTGTGTGGCGTTGTACTGGCGTCAGGCTGACTCGCTCATGGAGGGTTGCCTGCCTACCTGCTTCATAGTATATACCGAGTGTTGCGGGTTTGCATACCCAAGGAGCTATGGCGACTTACGAGGAGATCGTGTAGGCAATCCCGCAACACTGTGGTGTATTGCCTTTATAGACAGACGGTCCAGGCTGTGGCAGCGTCGGGTGCCGCGCAGCGCGACGCACAGAAACTTGAGCGTCGGTCAACCTGGGCTACTACTTATTCTTAACTTCAATCGAGTATTCTTTTCAACCCTTCACATTCTGATTACATTAAGGAGCTATAACAGCGACTCTGACACAGCCGTTTAAGCCCACGCTCGTTCGCATCGCATGTTAGTGACATGTATGTGTCGTGACGTTAAAAGAAACACACTAGACTGCCCCCCCCCCACTTTAACGTAGACTTTGCCGCCGCATACTGGGTATATCGGAGCACTCCTCCAAGTTTCATCTTTCAAGCACCACTTGCAGGTTTGGAACCCTTTACGTCCCCACTGTTACGGGCAGCGCGTGCTTCGAAACACCCGGTACATGCGCCTGGACGGGTTGCATCAGTTTCTCAGTCGACTCATTGCCAGCTCTTCATCTAGTGGCGTATGGGGACTGCGTTCTCTGCAAGAGGGGGAAATCACTTTCGAAAAAGTTGGTAGACCTTCCCACGAAATACTCCGAAATAGACGGTGAAATAATCGCGAAATACCCCGAAATACCGCGAAATAGGCGAGAAATAACCGAAAAGGCAGGAGAAATACCACGAAATTGCCCGTACGCTACCCAAGCGATTCCCCCCTCGTCTCTGCATTCATTTCGGTGAAACTTAAGACGACCTTCGGTCGCAAAATAGTTAGCAGCTGATCTTGACAGGCGCGTTGCCTATAGGTTGGCTACCCGAGACAAGTTCACTTGCTGCTGAGTCCGCCGGGGAAGCGACGTGTCCTGCAATGCTGCACACCTGTGTCGTACTTACGCCACGCCTGTGCCTGCCCGATGAGTCACAAACGGTTACCTGCGGTTGCACATGCTGAGAGGTTGTGGAAAACAAAGGACAGAGTAGATTGTGCAAGACATTCAAAGCAAGCCTTTATTTAATTTAATTATGAAAAGCGGAAATTCTTTAAAGAGGTGAAATTACTCCAGACTGTGACCAGAAGATGCGGGCAGAAAAGCAGAGCGATATTCAGTGCAAGCAATATTTACAGCGTGCACACTCTTCTCGAAGCAATCACGATCTTACAGCACTCAGTCACATGCAAACAAACAGAAAAAAAACAGTGTCTGAGTTTGTACACAGCCAAAACACAATCACGTTGTTGCACGTTTATTCGCGGGCGCACTTTCGTAGATAACGAGGACAACGCGCTCTACACGCTGGACAGTGCTAAAGCGAACACTATCCTTCGCTCGCGGCCGTCCGGGCGAGGTAGCGGCGCACACCCTCCACTGAAAAAGAAAACCGCAAGGAAACACGGTTTGCCTACTGTCCATCGCGTAAATTTTAAGTACGGGCCGGACCGTAAAGATATGGAACGAATTTCATTGTGTGAGGGAAGTACTCTATTGACCCATAAGATAGTTTGCGAAGTTACCGTACATGCCGTGCTAGGTGAACAGAACCGTAATCCAAAATTACGGTGACGGACCTGACGACAAATTGACGGGGCGCACCGTACACCTATCCCGTAGGTTTTTCTAACAGTGTCCTCCGCGGTGTCGCGCGGGGCAGTCAGGGTGGTGTAGTGGCGCGCGCGCGCGCACACACACACACACACACACACACACACACACACACACACACACGTCCGCGGAGTACTTACCCCAAACCCACTCCGCGGATAATCGTGCGGCGGTCACCGCGAGGGTGGTTGCACCAACCAGCCACCTTCGCAAGTACTCACGAGTACTCGCAGAGTCCGGGCCGAAGGTAAAATATCTAATTGGCCCGCTACCGCCCTCGTGATCCAGCACGGAGCTTGCCGAGGTAGCGCCTGCAACGCGTTGGATAGGCAAACCCGCCAAGCACCTGTGTGGAGCAGGCGGCCTACCTCGCGCAGATCAATTCGCCATATTGTGCCAGGCTGTAGCCTCGCGCAAGGCTCTCCCATGAATGTGAATCTGAATCGGAATTGCACTATTGCTGGTAGAGAGTAGGAGCCGCCTAAGCTGGGGTGCAGAGAC
>NW_026269330.1:6342-7884 GCF_000697945.3 Frankliniella occidentalis | reverse complement strand
TACAGCGTTTTCGCTAACGCTACTTAGCGTTAACGGTAGCGCGATGAAATTTTGGTCGTCAGTAACGTTAGCGTTAACGATTACTTTTCCTGCGGAAAAACGTAGCGCCGCTATCGCTACTTTTGACGTGTTATTGTTGCTAAACGCGCATTACAACGGCGGCGGCGTCCGGGCGTCCGCCGCTCTCCTCGCCTGTCTGCAGGGGTCGGCTCGGCTCGGCCGCGCTCCACCCCCTCCCCTCCCTCACTAGCATTCGCCCACTCGACACACCGGCTCGTCTCTACGTCACCGTCACCGCAGCCCCACGACCCAGAGGCTTTTATTTTGTGTTGTGATAAGTTGTAAGCCATTCAATTATGGATTTGGACGACGAGAGTGAAGGAGCAATGCCATGGGGCCAGTTCAACGAGCATTTTAAATACGAAAAGGAGAAAGATGAGAAAAACTTCTTGGCGCGCTGTGTTCGTTGTCCTGTGATAGCCAAGCCTATTTCGTGCACGAAAACATCAAGTTCTAATCTAAAGACTCATTTGGCGGTAAGTTTACGAGATTATTTTAGTTGTTCACATTACACGAACGATTGCTATTTATTATTAAGAAATGTGAGGTTAGGGAACGACTACAGAGCGTGTGACATCCATGATCGTATCGTGTCTTCCGTCGCGTTTCGGTCCGACGCGGACGCGACGCCGAACAACGTGCCTTGACTCGTTCCCTAACCTCAAATTCGAATGTTTACACTTGGCGGTCGGTGACGGTGGTGTTTACTGACAATGCGATTGCAAGTTTGTGTGCAACGCATGTCAGCCAGCAATCAGCCCGACTCCCGATCACTATTGCCTGTGATTTTTTTTATCCACGACCATGTACCGCGCAATAACAACAGTAAATTCTCTAATTACAGCGAAAGCACGAATTCACAAAGGAACAGCTTGAAGCTCTAAATGTGAAGCCCGGAGGCGCAGCCAAAAAGAGGAAGTCTACAGATCCACCAACTGACTTTTTTGCCAAGAGGCGGATTACCCAAGAGGATGTAAATCAAGTGACGGATCAGCTAGTGATCAACGAAACTTTGCCTCACCGAATCGTCGAGTCGCCGTACTTCAAAAAGGCGGTACTACTGGGCTGCCCTACCACCTTGACTGTGACTGGTCGTAAAACGTTTAGGAAGAGATTGGACGGCTACTACAAAGAAATGCATGAAAACGTCACAAAGGCCATGGATAGCGTTGAGTACGTTGCAACAACAGCTGACGGGTGGACGAAGCACAGCCGGAGCTTTCTAGGAGTAACTGCTCACTGGATCAACCCCGACACCATGGAGCGGGAGGGCGCCGCCCTCGCCCTGACGAGGTTGAAAGGGAGTCATACACACGAGCGCCTGGCCCAGGCCATGTGTAAGGTGACGCAGAATTACAACTTGCCTACCTCGAAAATTACGCGTTGCAGCACGGACAGCGCTTCGAACTTCAAAAAGGCGTTCCGGGTATTTGCTGCCAATGCTCATACACGTAAGTAAGCGACCTCAAGGGGCTGGGCGGG
>NW_026269330.1:4458-5892 GCF_000697945.3 Frankliniella occidentalis | reverse complement strand
CCTCGCCGTCAACCGCAGCGCCGTCGGCGGCGTGCGCGGGCTGCGGCCCGAAGGGCCTGAACCTCGCCGTCAACCGCAGCGCCGTCGGCAGCTCGCGCGGGCTGCGGCCCGAAGGGCGTGAACCTCGCCGTCAACCGCGGCCTGCGGCGCCGTCGGCAGCGGCCGCGGGTTTTGTCACCTTTTTGTAACCGGATTATTCTGTTAACAGGAGGAGGTGACCCAGACGCCGACGCCAACGCCAACGCCACAGAGGAGGCGGAGGAGGATGATCTGGACACTGACGGTCACCCTGAGCTCAGTGACGAGGAGCCCGACGACGACGACGGCTGCGACCCGGTGTCCTTGGACAATGCTCTCAGTCTCGCTGATTTGGAAGACGTGGTGCTGCCACCTCACCAGCGTTGCGGTGCACACATTATCAATCTCATTGCCACAAAGGACGTCGAGGCCGCGCTCGACATCAACGTCGCGTACAAGAGAGTACACGTCTCCACTACGGCTAAACTTAAGGAGTGGTGGCGACGCCAGGGGAGGTCGGACCTCGTGGCTGAGATCATCAAGAGCGGTTTGGGAGTCAAGCTGGAAGTACCGGGGGAAACTCGCTGGAATTCCGAATTTGACGCCAAAAAGCAGGTACGAAAAGTTTTTTTCCTGGACCCGTCAAATCATACGGTGAACCGTGAAGTGAGTCCCGCCCCGCCTCGCCCAAACATGTGCGAACTAATATATTTCTTTCACAGATTGTTCGCCTTATCGAGGAGAAAGGGGAGGAAACCTTCAACGCAGTTCTGGAGAAAGCTGGTCTTTCTAAACTCCTGGCCTCCGAACTCCGCTACATCCGGGAGTATGTCCATGTTATGCATCCAGTCGCATTGGCTTTGGACATCATCCAGCGCGACATAAACATGTACGCCGGTTATCTGCTGCCAACGGTACTATCCATGGAGTCGCAGCTTCAGAAAAGAAGAACAATGGAGGGCAAGTCCCTGAAGTCTTGCGACGTGCTGCTAAGGACACTGATCAGTGCAATCAGGACCCCCAGTCGATTTGAACAATATTTAGATGACCAAGAGCTACGCCTGGCCACAGTCCTCCTTCCACAGTTCAAACTGGATTGGGAAAAAGATCCACTTAAACGTGAAGATTTGAAGACAGCTTTAATAGAGGAAGCTAGAAAGGTCGTCCTGCCGCCAGAGGTAACACCCCTCTCCCTTTCCCCTTAGGCAATACGTTGGCTAATTTTATCTTTGTCAAAGTTTTTACATTTTCCTCCTTTTCCCTTTTCGCAGACACATGCGTCCGGTGCCGGTGACACAGCTCCTGAGGAAGAAGTGCTGGACAATGCGTATGGCGAGGCAGCCGTCGATGAGGAGGGCCTCGGTGACGTAGAGCAAACACCGGAAGATGAATTTTTTGGTTTTAAGGACTCTGCTC
>NW_026269330.1:0-294 GCF_000697945.3 Frankliniella occidentalis | reverse complement strand
AAATGACTCACATTCAATTTGATTCGGGGAATTTGCGGTCCTCACCCAATATGAGTGAGGCTCCCCACTGCAATTGGGCGAGGTCAGGGAAATCTTAATCTTTCAGAGTGAGAATTCGGTGCATGTGACTCAGATAGAGTGATCATCATATTCATCGCTCTGATCGAGCGAGGCAAAATTGTCTCACTCATTTATTCGCGCACGACACCTCACTTAAAGGTTTTTAGTGTGGACCTGAACTGTCAATGCATGTTGTCAATACAATTAACTTGAACGTCGATATCAAAGCGAATG
>NW_026269329.1:10484-10759 GCF_000697945.3 Frankliniella occidentalis | reverse complement strand
GGGCACGGCGTCGCCCTCCCGGCCCCGAGGCCTCCCGTCGACTCGCAAGGCGTAGCCGACCTGGTGACGACGTTCCTGGCGAACACCAAGGCCGGCGTCGTGTTGTACGGCAGGGCGAGGTCCTTAGACACGTTGCTCGAACAGCTGGCGCCGGAGACGCCCAGGATACGTGCGTTCACTTCGAACCTTACCATGGCCAGCGACCGGCTCTGCTTCGAGCTCGCCAGCACCGACAACATCTATGTAATAGCCGGCGACAGCAAGGCCCAGATGAT
>NW_026269329.1:4524-4874 GCF_000697945.3 Frankliniella occidentalis | reverse complement strand
CGAGCAGCGACATGAGGGTGACGAGGCTGCTCGCCGCGGCCGCACTGCTTCTCTGCCGCCGAGGGCACGGCGCCGCCCTCCCGGCCCCGAGGCCTCCCGTCGACTCCCAAGGCGTGGCCGACCTGGTATCGACGTTCCTGGTGAACACCAAGGCCGGCGTCGTGTTGTACGGCAGGGCGAGGGCCTTGGACACGTTGCTCGAACAGCTGGCGCCGGAGATGCCCAGGATACGGGCGTTCACATCGAACCTCACCGTGGCCAGCGACCGGCTCTGCTTCGAGCTCGCCAGCACTGACAACATCTATGTGATAGCCGGCGACAGCAAGGCCCAGATGATGGACACCTTGTCC
>NW_026269329.1:0-3424 GCF_000697945.3 Frankliniella occidentalis | reverse complement strand
CCGTACTCTCTATCAGTCCCTTGGCAAACCGGTATTACCTTCGTGCCCCCCCGCTCTCTTGACTCTGCTGTCCGCACCATGGCGATGGAGCGACGCTTCGCTCTGGTGATTCAGGAGGACACGGACACCGATTTTCTTCTAAAACCGTACTTGACGACACCTAAACGGCTCCACGCGTTTCGAATGGCGTTCCAATACCCGAGCTCACAGTTCACCTTTACCAAGGGCTCTCCCTTGGCCGAATCGGTAGAGATGTTGGCTCTACGCACCTTCGAGAACGGACTGGACTTACACATGGCCCTCGTCACGTCCTTGAGGATGCACGCCCGCTTACACTTCGGGGACGACGCGCAGCTGACGCGACCACTCAACCTGGTCCAGGTGGGTCCGGCCTTCTTCCTGCTTGCCCAGGGGCTCTTCTTGTCCGCACTCGTCTTCGTGTGCGAAGTCGTGTACTACAAGTGGGTCGACAGGGGTAATCGGTCGCCGTAGAGTGCAAAAGTTCTGTAGGGGAAGGAAAACTACCAAAGGAGGAATTTGAGCACTGAATGTCAGCATGACGTTAAAATGGTCCCCTATTTTGATGTCTTTCATGTCTCTTCTTGTCTTGATGTCATCGTGACACTGATTTGACTCAAAATGTCAATTCACGGTCTGGATGACATCAAGAAGAGATATGGAAGACATCAAAGTAGGGGCCCATTTTGACGTCACGCTGACAGTCAGGACTCAAATTCCTCCTTGGGTTAAGTCGTGCACCGGTGAAAAGGTCGCAATGGATGTTCGAGTGAATGGGCAAATGCACCCGTTACCTTTTATTGTGACTACACGACGAATTTGGACACGACTTGTAGAATCATTTGAAATGAAACGCAAATGGGGGCTACCCAGGTACCAGCTCGGGGAATCCTGACAGACACACACACACAGACGCATGCTGTCACAAGCGCCGCCGCGGTACTGGTTTGGTAAAGCGGTTTCGACCGCGCTGTCACTCCCGCGGATGAGGCAGCTCAAAGAGGCGATGCTCGTTTGCGCGGGAAGCCCAACTGAAGGACGGCACTCAGACGGCCCTTGGACGACACTGCGATGGTCGTTGCTGCCCTCCTCCGGCAGTCCCACACGAGCAGCGACATGAGGGTGACGAGGCTGCTCGCCGCGGCCGCACTGCTGCTCTGCTGCCGCGAGCACGGCGCCGCCGTCCTCCTGGCCCCGAGGCCTCCCGCCGGCTCGCAAGGTGTGGCCGACCTGGTGTCGACGTTCCTCGCGAACACCAAGGCCGGCGTCGTCGTGTACTGCAGGGCGAGGTCCCTGCTGGGCGCATTCCTGGAGCAGCTGGTGCCAGAGACGCCCAGGGTGCGAGCGTTGACCGCGAACCTCACGATCGGCAGCGACCGCCTCAGCTTCGAGCTCGAGACAACATCTACCTGGTAGCCGGAGACAGTAAGGCCCAGATGGTGGACATCTTGTCCAACGTCGACATGCCGTTGATCAGCCGTCTGCTGCTGTGGACTGCCGGGCACAAGGCTGTGCCCGCGCTCGACCGGGGTACCTACCCGTGGCTCTTGGAGAAGGAGCTGGCCCTGGCCGTCTCCACCCCGGACGGCGGCACCGTCCTATACAAAGTTGCGATCGATCTGGTCTCGGCGCGCGCGTATTCATACAAGACCGCCGAGATAGACCGGTGGTCGCCCGTCAACCGGCGCTGGCTGCGGCAGGCCTCACCGTTCACGAGGCTTTGCGCGGGGTGGCGTTCTCCTCGGCGGAATGGTCGTGATGACGCCCCGCTCAAGGTTATCGCTTCCGTCCCTAACCGTTTTGCGCACTCGGAGGCCTACATCGAGCACGTCACCGCCCTGATGAACTCCCTGCGCCCGCCCCCGCGCGTGGACTGGCAGCCCGAACGCATGGCCTCCTTCCAGGAGGCGATGACCAGGATCATGAACTGCACTTTGCCCGCGCTCGTCATGTCCCGCTCCATGCCGCTGATGTGTTGTGCCAAGGGGCTGGGCTACGCACCGCACCCCCTGACCGCCGTCCAGGTCGTGGTCCCCTCCGGGATGGGTCGTGCATCCACCCTGGCTCCGATCACCAAAGAGTTCTCCGTCGAGCTGTGGTGTGCGACGGCAGTCGCGTTCTTCGTTGTCGCGTTGGCCACGGCCTGGGTCACGTGGAAGGTCTTTGGTCAGCCGCTGACGGCCGCCCTCTCTGCAGCCCCCCTGCAGATCCTGGGACCGCTATTGGGCCAGTCCCCGCCGGGCAGCAGGACAGCGCACCGGCCGCTGTCCGGCGTCTGGCTGCTCATGAGCGTGGTGCTCGCGGCCGCCTACCAAGGGCTGCTGCTCAGGGAGCTCACCAGCCCGCCGGGGGAGATCAACACCCTAGAGCAGCTCGAGCAGTGCGGGCTGGAGGTGCGAGTGGTGAGTGACCTGCACATGTATGCGCCGTACTTGTTAAAACTGTTGCAATCCCGGATGACCTTCGTGCATCCCAGCTCCATCGACTCCACTGTCCGCAGCATGGCGAGGGAGAGAAGCGTTGCTCTGGTGCTGCAGGTGGGCGTGAACAACAATCTTCTTCTAAGACCGTACATGGCGCCTCCAAAACAGCTCCACGCGTTTCGATTGGCGTTCCAATATCCGAGCGCACGCTTCGCCTTCTCCAAGGGCTCCCCTCTGGCCAAATCAGTAGAGATGTTGGCCCTCCGCACCCTCGAGCACGGACTGGAGTCCCGCATGGCCCTCGTCACCTCCTTGAGGATGCACCTCCCCTTGCACTACAGGGACGACGAGGGGCGGACGCGGCCACTCAACCTGCACCAGGTGTGGCCGGCCTTCATCCTGCTTACCCGGGGGCTCTCCTTGTCCGCACTCGTCTTCGTGTGCGAAGTCGTGTACTACACGTGGACCGACAGGGGCAATCATCGGTCGCCGTAGAGTGCAAAAGCACTTTGGTCGCGCACCGGTGAAAAAGTCGTGCCGGATGCTTGAGTGGGATGGCAAATACTTTCAAGACTTATTACCTATTGTAGCTATGCAAATCACATCCCCTTTATCGAAATTATTGGTCACAATTTAATGATTCATTTGAAATGTGACAATAATGCGTCTATTGCATACGTTTAGAAAAGTTCTGCGATGTCCGAATATATCTCCATCAGAAGTCAAATCTGTGTCTTGCTATAATTTGAGTTATAATGTTTGCTGGTTTACTATGTTTTAGTCACTTTTCGGAGCGAAGAAAATATAACTCGCAGATGTTGTTTTTTTGTTGTTTTTTTCTAAGTGAATAGACCTGTATATAAATACAAACAAAATTTTGTGAATGTGTGTATTTTTGTTACCACCTTCACATGCTTAGTAAAATCAGAAAACAAGGTCTTATCAGCACATACATATCATCTGTTTTCACAACCCATTCCTTG
>NW_026269328.1:11888-13013 GCF_000697945.3 Frankliniella occidentalis | reverse complement strand
TCCCCCTTCCATCCCCCTCCCCTCCCCGCTCGCCTTTGGGCTGCCTTTGTGGTCCTATCACATTCGGAAGATAGGCGAAAGGGGACGGGGCGGTCCCAGCCCAGGCCAGCCCCTCCGCTGAATCGTGCATAAAGTCACTCTGCTACCGACAATGGGCCGAGCCCTTGGCGGCCCTTGGCCGAGCCCGCCGCTAGCCTAGATAAGCCCGACCTCGGGTCCCGGTGGCCGCGCAGCGCGCAGGCCGCAGCTAGGACTAGAGCCGACTCTCGCGGACAGCATTTCTTCGGCGGGGCTCATCGGCACACTGCGGGGAAAAACTCAGAGAGAAAGACCTAAAACGTGATTTTTGTTCAGCAGAAAGAGGCGAACGATTGACCTCCACTTCCACTGAACAGGTGCGCACACGCGCCACCCCCGCCCCTCCCAAGGCCCGTTCTTTGAACCTGAAAGTGTTGCTGAGATGAGCTCCGCGCCGAGCTGCGCGTCACTCCGGCGCGTCACTCCGGAGTGTTGAGGTGTGACCGGGCGAGGTGTCAGTGAGTGAGTGGAGTAAGAGATCGGGCCGCGTGGGGTCTCCCGCGGGAGTGACGAGAGGAGCGGGACTCTCTAGCCGTGTCGGGTTGAATCGCGATGGATTTGTCACTCGGGCTGGCGGCCGCGGGGCGCGCGGAGGAAGAGAGAGGAAGGAGAGAGAGGGAGGGGAGGAGAGAGGAGGAGAGAGGAAGAGGAGCAGAGGAGGAAGGGGCGTGCAGGTTGAGCGGGTCGTAGACAAATCAAACCGGCCGCTGGCCCCATATGGAGTCCCCCCCCCCTCCCCTCTCCTGGTGCAGCCGCTTGCAGTTTCGCAGGAGCGCGCGGCAGTAATATCGATAGCCATCGCGAAATTCAATAGGTATTGATCACGCACCGGGCGTGGCGTGGCGTGGCGGGGCGGGGCGGGGCGGGGCGCTTCGACCGCCGGCCAATAATCTTTACGCGTCCTTATCTAATCGCGGCGCGAGTGCCGGACCCGCCGGGCCCAGCGCCCAGCAGGGGATGCGATGCGGGGCGACGAATGCCGACGCCAATACCGACGGCGTCACTTTTTGTGGCTCGGAGGGATGAGCGAGGGGGTTATTTCCTATG
>NW_026269328.1:5750-6203 GCF_000697945.3 Frankliniella occidentalis | reverse complement strand
TGGAGAGGGAGTTAAAAATTCACAAACTGCATTCTTTTTAATGTTGTGCCGAAATTTCAGCAAATTTCATACTTTTCCAAATTCGTCTTATACGCCGAACCATCAACCCGTTTTCAGGGTGAATTCACCGAGTCAATCGCCTTCTGTTTCGCGGTCCGTGTCGTTGTCGGCGTTATGGGGGGCGGGCCGCGCCCTCGGCCGCCGTGTCACCGAGAGGCTCGCTCCGAGGGGCACTTGGAGGCCGGCGCCGCCATCCCTCTTGTCCGCACCCCATTCTATCCCGCACTTCCAGCCCGTTGAGCCCCCCGCTCCGCGGCCCCGCTCCGCGGCCCCGCTCCGCTCTCGTGACACATTGCAGCCCCCCCTTCTCTTGGCCCTGCAGTCGCCGCAGTCCCCGGGTCGCACCGCGTCGGCCGTCTCGTCCGCAAAGTGAGCGCCCGGCTGAGCCGGCGC
>NW_026269328.1:0-555 GCF_000697945.3 Frankliniella occidentalis | reverse complement strand
GAAAGGAAAGCTTCGGCGCCCGCCGTCTCCATGTGATGTGGCGGTAATGAGCCTTATTCGTTTGTGCGGTCGCGCCACGCTACGCCACGCCGCGACCACTTGTTACGCTGCGCGATTGAAATTCATATTGAAATTCAATAATTGAGAGCGGCTGGCCTGGCTGGCCGGGGGACTGGCCAAAGCGATCCCATTCGCACGAACCGCAGGCCGGCGCGGGTAGCGGAGCGGGCGGTGGCGCTGCGGGTCCATCAGTCTCCTCGGCCAGCGGCGGAGCGGCGCGCCAGCGTCTCAGCGGGAACCGTCGTCTCTTCACTTTGTATCGGCGACCTGGACAGGAAATTCGACGAAATTGCTGTCTCCTCTCGACTGCTCCCCCCCCCTCCCCCCTTTCCACTGCACTCTCCCGAACTCCTTCCCTGAATAATTCAAGGCAGCCACTGGTGGCGCTGCGCTCTGCAACTATAATGAGCCTGGGCCATATGTTGTCGGGGCCGGCCTCAGGCCCTCGGGCCGACCAGCCTCAGCCGGACCTCTTCGCTTCCGGCCGCCGCGGCC
>NW_026269327.1:6416-6836 GCF_000697945.3 Frankliniella occidentalis | reverse complement strand
AGCGATGAAGTTGAGCTAACCGCAAATAATATTTGAAGCTATGCAGCACTCTCTTTCAGCTAAACTCAACATGACTTTGCGAAGGTCCATAAACTAACTAAACCATACGATGGTTGATGATGGTGCGGCGAATAAAGGTGAAAATATCGACATTGTACAGGGAAACTAAACATTTATTGCACAAGGAAACTCACCCGTCTGGTCGAACTGCGCGCGCTGCTGCGCCAGCAGGTAGCGCCGCCGACCCTCCTCGAAGCCCTGCTGGTAGGCCGTAGTGCCGTCCTCGCGCTCGTAGCTGTTCTCGCGGCTCGACTCCAGGGAGCGGTTGGGCGTGTCGTAGTAGCCGCTGCCGTACTCGTTCTTTTCGTAGCCCTGGTAGCCGTCCTGGTAGCCCTGCTGGTAGCCGTGTTGGTAGCGGCC
>NW_026269327.1:4078-4891 GCF_000697945.3 Frankliniella occidentalis | reverse complement strand
GGGGTGGCAGGGAAAGCGGGATGTCTTGGTGGTGCGGGCCATTGACCGCAGAGAGGGAAAAAGTCCGCACTACTGAGGGGTCCGGGCGGGCCGGGGGGCCTCAGATGCGAATCGCACCACCGCAAGGTGTGCAGTGCACGGCGCAGGGCTGCCCCCTGACTCGATACTCACAATGGCCGCTGTACTGCAGCCTCCGCCGCGCGTCCTGCTCCATCACGGTGTTGAGTCGCTCCAGCTTGCGCTGCAGCTCGGCCCCGTCCGTGCCCTCGGCGTCTGCAACAAAAGCGTAATAATGCCAATCAGCGATGTTCGCCCGGCACCGAAACTTGTCGGTCTCCTGCTGCTCTCCTCGACCCTCTCGCTCGCTCCATCTCTCTCTCTCTCTCGCTCCCGCCTGGATTTGTGCCGAACAAGACGGCGGTGGCAGGCGAGGGCGCGGCGAGTGAAAGGGGGGGAGGGGGGAGAGAGTTAATTAATTACGCGGCCACGAGAATGCATGAGGAACCGCCGGCCGCAGGGCCGCGCTACGCTACGCCACTCCGCGTTAATGGCGACTGATAACGAGATTACTTTCTGATCAGGGCGCTGGGGACGGCCGCCGGGGGCAGGGCACCGCCACGGGCACCGCGCCACGACGCGCACAACGCACCGGGCGAGCGGGCCGGGCCCCGGGCCGGGGGAGTAAACACCAGAGGAGAAATTATATTTGCGATAAGCCGTGGCCAATCATGTCGGTCGGCGAAATCAATACGCGGCGCGGGAAGGTTCTGCTGCTTTTGGCCACCTTTTCGAGCAGCCTTGAGCCAAGGGGGA
>NW_026269327.1:0-598 GCF_000697945.3 Frankliniella occidentalis | reverse complement strand
TCTCTTCGAAAAAAAGGAAAGGACAACAGGAAGCCCCCCGTCCCCGCCCACTCCTGCCTTCCGGCCAGGCATTATCCCAAAAGATACAAGGAGCGGTGGCGCACTGTTAAAGCTCGCAGTGGAATGATTCTCAAGGCATATTAAAACCGCGGTTCAGCGCATCCGTTTTTCTCAGATTTATTAGGCAAAACCTCCGGGAGGTAAGCGCCTGTGAGACACAAGGTAGGCAATCCCGCATTGCACGCATGCAATGCACACAATATGTTGCCTACCGATCAGGCGCTATAAGCGCGATGCAGGTTCGTGACGGAAAAGAGATCGTTCCCATACTACGTTACATTTAGGGGGGGTACAAATATTATGGGGTCCTAAAAGAATCAGGAAGATCATTGGAGTCCTTAAAGACCCTATATTATTTTTACCCCGGGGTACAAATAATATGGGGTCTGTATGGACTCCAATGCTGTTCCCCAATGCTGGGACCCCATAATATTTGTACCCCCCCTAAATGTCACGTAGTATGGGTACGATCTCAAAGGACGGGCATATTTCCTGAGACGCAACACCTCCCCTTTAATCTCGACGAGGTACTTCTCCG
>NW_026269326.1:9315-9699 GCF_000697945.3 Frankliniella occidentalis | reverse complement strand
CACCACGTTGTTTTACGTCAAGAACAACACAGTGAAAAACTTTCGCGCAAGCAACACCAAACTGCGCCGTGCAGCCCCAGTAGCGCCAACCGCATTAAATGCGCTTAAATGCCCTTAAATGCGCTTAAATGCGCTTAAATACGCATTAAACTGCACATAAAAGGTGACACATTGGTGACGCTTTTAAAGCGCATTACAGCATTTAATGCCCATTTAGTGCACTCTACGCGCATTTAATGCGTCACCAACGTGTCACCTTTTATGTGCATTTGAATGCGCATTGAAGCGCATTTAATGCAGTAGCGCTTCTGGGGAGCCTGCCAGTAATAGTAGTTGATGTTATTCACGGAGCGAAAGATGGCCATAAGTAGTGCGGGATCGCGC
>NW_026269326.1:3094-3945 GCF_000697945.3 Frankliniella occidentalis | reverse complement strand
ATGGAGGTGGAGTGCAGAATGCAGTACTCGTACGGGACTTCCCTCGGATGCCCAGGAAAGGTATCACTAACGGGTAACGGGTACATATTTCAAATACCTCGTCACCCCTTCAAAACAATGTGTTCCTGATATTAGTAAAGTTTACGTTTACTTGAATTTTTTGAGTGCATTGCAAGTATTGTTGTGAGTAGGCTGCTCTGAGCACAAGCGCTATGCACTAAGAAAATCAGTACACAACACCAGACATCAGCGCCCCCCCCCCCCCTCTCGGTCATCTTAGTTTTTTTCAAAAGCTCCCACGACTTTCCATGCTATTTGTTGGTCATGAAGAAGAAGTGCTGCACGAAGCTTCTAGCAGTTTACATCACGATGCCGGCTCGCTTCTCCGGCGCAGCAGCAGTGTGCAACGCACTTCGGCTAGAGTATACCTACTGTACCGAGACCGCGACGTGCGCGGTCGCGGGCAGACGTTAAAGCGCTTCTAGAGTCCCCACACTCAAGTGTACTGTACTGACCGTCTAGAGACCTCTAGAGTGCAAAACTGCGGAGGAGTATTAAGAGTAAGGAGTGCGCTCCCTGGCGTCACTACTGCTGAATGATGTTGTTACTTTGAGCGGTACGAAATCATAGCTGCCGGGGCCGCTTCTTGTTTTATTCCCTCTGTGAACTGCAGGCGGGGATGACCTACAGCGGCCTTACTATTTGCGGCGCTGGCACTGAGCATTTTCATTCGCAGTAAAAAGTAGTGTGCGACCACTATATGATTTGCGTTATTCGCGGCCTGGGTCATGCTGTCCGACTGCAACGTCATGGGCGTATTGTTCCAGTTCGGAGACCTTCGACGCCAACAG
>NW_026269326.1:0-301 GCF_000697945.3 Frankliniella occidentalis | reverse complement strand
CACTACTTGCCCCGGATAAGGCGAGTCTGTTTGGGCAGCGGGGCGTGGCGCACACGGAGCTGTACACTCTGTCATCGGCCACGGCAAAAAAACATAAGCGAAAGAACTTGAGTGTATTTTTAGTTTGTTTGCGGGGGGCACACCACACGGTGCAGTTCTGTAGTTCCAGTTGCCGATGGAGGTGGAGTGCAGAATGCAGTACTCGCACGGGACTTCCCTCGGATGCCCAGGAAAGGTATCACTAACGGGTAACGGGTACATATTTCAAATGCCTCGTCACCGCTTCAAAACAATGTGTTCC
>NW_026269325.1:14192-15862 GCF_000697945.3 Frankliniella occidentalis | reverse complement strand
TTGACAAACAATATATCTGATAAAATGGTTGGTCCTTTGATACCACACTGCCGCTCCTCATTCCGCACAGTAGACAAAACTATAATTCTATTTTTAACAGCGAACTTGACATTGTTTTTAAAGGATAGCAAATCAAATCCCTGAGTAGTACATCATCAGCATAAAGGAAAAATTGTTCCATCCTCCGGCCTTTCTTCTTTAATAAACCCAGGGGGTAGAAACGAGGCGCTCTGGCCGTCCACCATGCGCGCCCCCGGCCGCGCGTGAGCCGATCCGTGCACTCCCTACTTCTTCTCACTTTTTAACATTGTTTGATACTTGGGCCAACCGCAACAGTAGTATCGGTCGAAAGGGGAAAGTTCAAACTTTGCAAAGGTACCACTAAAATCCACCTCCGACCTCATACCATCGAGAAAATTTGATTTTAGTGAACTTTTAGGCCGCTCGGCCGCTCGAGGACCCCACCTGCGCGCAAACGAAACAAATTTTCACGAAATAGGCGCAACTGCATTTTAAAGCGAGTGTAGCCCTAAAAAGATTAATAAACGAGCTTTTGGCTGGGATAGGTGTCCTCCCTGTCAGATCGAAGTATAGCCTAGATTTTATTAATATACGGAGATGTGAAACTGGCAGCCATTTTGGTTTCACAACTTTATTATACATTTTAAAAATACCCAAGTGTTTACAGCGAAGCTGGAGGTAGCCTATGCTGAGCAACGTTTTATGAGCTTTCCAATGCCGTTCGAGGTTTTATTCAAAACTAATGCCGATTCAGTTAAAATTTGGGATTTACTCAGGAGTGCGTGAAAACCTCCGGAGGTGCCTCCGACATTGGTATCGTTCAAACATGAAAACAACTTACCTCTGGCATAAAATATCAAGAGTCCGTGCTGGCAGAGGTTATGGTCCACCGTAATATGCAATAAGATGTGCATAAACTGACAACCAGCAACGATAAATAACTAAATATAAACTTCTATCACTGACTCTGTTGATGTAATCCAGCAGAAGCGCACCGACGGTATGAGAAATCGAGCGGTCAACGCTGACAACAACACGCATTGATTGTGAAAAGTCACAGATCAGCCGTGACACCTTCTACTAGCTTCTAAATACAAATAAAAATATAAGAGTAGGTCTGGTGTGTTTGCATGCGATTTCCAGTCGCCTGACTGCTATAATAGTTGACGAGCTGTAGATACCGTCGACCGGTCGATTTCTCATACCGTGGGAGCGCGTCTGCTGGATGACAACAACAGCGTCAGTGATAGAAGTTTATATTTAGTTATTTGTCGTTGCTGGTTGCTAGTTTGTGCACATATTATTGCATATTACGGTGGACCATAACCTCTGCCAGCACGGACTCTTGATATTTTATGCCAGAGGTAAGTTGTTTTCATGTTTGAACGATATCAATGTCGGAGGCACCTCCGGAGGTTATCACGCACTCCTGAGTAAATCTCAAATTTTAACTGAATCGGCATTAGTTTTGAATAAAACCTTGAACGGCATTCGAAAGCTCATAAAACGTTGCTCAGCATAGGCTACCTCCAGCTTCGCTGTAAACACTTGGGTATTTTTAAAATGTATAATAATGTTGTGAAACCAAAATGGCTGCCAGTTTCACATCTCCGTATATTAATAAAATCTAGGCTATACTTCGATCTGAC
>NW_026269325.1:5191-6582 GCF_000697945.3 Frankliniella occidentalis | reverse complement strand
GGGTTCTACTTTGACGAGTTACCCCTTAGAAGCTCATAAAAAAATATTTTTTTTTCTGACTTTTTTGACCTACCCCCTTTTTTAGCCCGCCCTTCTGCTTTGAAAAAGCTATCCAGCGGGCTTATGCAAACGACCTCGTGTGTGTCTGTGTGTCTGTGCACTCTAAAAAAAATCAGTACAAAATTCTGTAACATTGTTACGCAGTAATTTACATATCACATGTTACAGAAATTTGTATCATTTTTGATACAGATTTTAATCTGTAACATGGATACGAAAATCTGTATCACCTGATACAGAACCTCTGTGGGATTTTAAAATAGTAATTCTTTATCTTGTTACTCTTCCTCCCTTTCCTCCTCTCCTTTTTTTTCTTGGGATCTAACTCCTTTGATTTAATTTGAAGGAATGTACCTTGCCGCACCGGGAGTTGAACCCCAGACCCTCGGATTAGGAAGTCGCGCCTTTACCCGCGCGGCCACCCAGGCTACCTGAGGAGAGGTCCGCTGGAACCCGGTGTAATGCCACCGGGGCTCCCGGAGACCGTGCCAACCAAGTTCCATACTTCTGTATCCAGGGATACAGAAAATTGTATCCAACGTTACTTGATCTTGTATCTGTTACAGAAATTGGTAACATTTACGGAATTTTGTAACATTTTGATCAGATTACAGATTTTTGTACCCATGTTACATGTTTCCATATCACAAGAGCCTGATACAGAATTTTGTATCAAATTTGATACAGAATTCTGTATTATTTTTTAGAGTGTGTGTCTGTGTGTCTGTCTGTCTGTTCCACTAGAAGGAGATGTGCTAGAGACTTCAAATTTTCAGGGTATCTTAAGGTCCACTCCTAGAAAACGAAACGCCTACGGCAAATCCTGGCAACCAACCCTAAGGGGCTGAAAGGGGGTATCGAAGAAAAGGGGGTAGGTCAAAAAAGTAAGAAAACAATTTTTTTTTTTATGAGCTCTTAAGGGGGAACTCGTCAAAGTAGAGCCCTATGGGCGAAAATTTCGTCCATTTTGCTCTATCTCTCACCGTTTAGGCGCTAGAGGGAGCTTCTATCACGAAAGTGGCTCAAAAATAAATTTATTCATTTCCGAAACTATTGGATGGTCTCCTAAGGGGTAAATTGTCAAAGTAGAGCCCTCTGGGCGAACATTTCGTCCGTTTGGCTCTATCTCTAACCGTTTAGGCGCTAGAGGGTCTAGTATGACAAAAATAAGTTAAAAATTGCTGTAGTGAACAATTAAATGTAAAAGAAGGCCCAGAACCGCAAAAGAGGTAAGGAACTCCCTCCCGCCACCCCAAACTAACGTTTTCTAAGCAGAAGGGTGGGTTGTAGTCGCGGTGTTTCACCGTTACATCCCTTTCTCGTGTCTACGG
>NW_026269325.1:0-501 GCF_000697945.3 Frankliniella occidentalis | reverse complement strand
ACCGGCAACTCGGTTCGGCAGGGAGCGGGCCCAGCTTGGCCTGCCGGCGGCGTTTAGGACGGGCCTTCGGCCCGTCCCTTCTGAATTTTCATGGTGTAATACATCTTCTATCCGAAAACGGGCCTTCGGCCCGTTGGAGTGACAGCTCGCTTTGGGTCATCTTTTTGCCAGGTACCTTTTCTGTCTACTTCGTAATCAAAACCCAACAAACGAAGTAGTCTTTTCATACGCTGAACATCTTTGGCTGTGTGTGCCGCAGTTTGTAGAATACATGCAAGTTCTGCCAAATCCCTTCTAAGTTATAGATGTTAGCTTATGAATCAAATAACACACGTATGAAAAGATACATAAGACTAGCCCTAGAAGAAGTTAAATATACTTCCAGGCATACCCCGAATGACTCCAAATGTGTTCGAACAACAAATAAATGTTTTTAGATGGGTTTTTTTTTTTGCTTGTTTGCATGGAAGTGTACACGTTTTATTAATGATGTCCCACCAT
>NW_026269324.1:9718-9974 GCF_000697945.3 Frankliniella occidentalis | reverse complement strand
AGAGGTGTATGAAAGCAGTGGCGCCGTACCCCGGACCCATAGTTGTCGTTCCCAGCAACAGCCCCTGAGCCCTTGTTAAGAGCTGAACGATACGAACGGCGGTGCAAAAAAAATGGAAGTCTACATCCTCGAACCTTATCAGTCTGATTAACACAGCCGGTGGTGTGTCCGGGTGGGTCCTCGAGTCAGCAAAACCGTTTGCCCTCCCCCCTCCCCCTCTCCTCTCGGGTCCGCGCCCGTCCGGCCCGTCCGCGCC
>NW_026269324.1:3798-4288 GCF_000697945.3 Frankliniella occidentalis | reverse complement strand
TAAAATATAACTTTGGGGAGCTAGATGCTGATTCGGGGAGCTAATTGTGGGATCTATCCATCGTAGCGCCGGTGAGTTAGGCAATGCAACCCTGCGAGCCGTGGTGGGTCTGCCTACCTCTCAGGCGCCCTGATCTGGAGTGGCCAATTATGTCTTTCTTTAGATTGCCATTCGCTCTCCTAAAGTTTTCGAATGCTCGAATAGCTTCAAGATTGTTTTTATGTAAGAAATATTTAGATATGGATGTGGAAGACAGCTTCGAGGAAAGCTTTTTGTGGAGCAAATATGAAACGTTTAGCAGCTAAACTTTAGCTTGTGAATGATCTTGTACGTCGATAAAAACTAAGACCAGTCTTTCAATGAACGGCCTTTTTATCGCGTTTGGAAGCGTCTACATCCCTCTGTAAACACGGGCCCGAACAAGCCCCTTCACCGGAGGGGGAGGGGGCTCAAGGCAGACCTCCTGCTCTGCTCGGCTGCTCGGCGGGTT
>NW_026269324.1:0-426 GCF_000697945.3 Frankliniella occidentalis | reverse complement strand
GGTAGCGTCACGCCGCTACGCGCCGGGTGCACGTTTGGTGGCCCTCCCATCGGGCGCTTCAGTCCGAGTTGTGTTAGCCCGGCGTGCTCCTGCGGGTATGCCACCCAACGTACTCGCATAGGCACTGGGCAGGCAACCAAAAGTGCTCCTGCGGGTAGACCACCCAACGAACTCGTATGGGCAGGCAACCAAAGGTGCTCCTGAGGGTAGGCCACCCAACGAACTCGTATGGGTAGACCACCAAAGGTGCTCCTACGCGGCAGGCCACCCAACGTGACCTCCATCGCGCCGCCGCCGGGGGAAGACAAGACTACAACTAAACGAAACGTACGTTGTAGCTGTGCTGCATGCACGGGAGCCAGGGAGTTGCCTCTGCTTGAGGCCATAAGAGATCGTTCAGCGTCCTATCCTCCTCAGATTCACTTG
>NW_026269323.1:12510-13105 GCF_000697945.3 Frankliniella occidentalis | reverse complement strand
TTACTTACTTTCAGGCGCATTGCACTGGCGACGCGCCTGACACGAACACTCGGGGGTAGTTTTATGTCCGTCTTACGGACCGGACGATATTTTTCATGGTGAACAGCCTGCGTAAATCGCGTAATTACAGCCGCATGCTGTCTCGCGTCCGAGCAACAACACAATGTCTTTGAGTAAACAGCAAATAATACTTTCATGCTCGTTTTTAATAAGTGGATTTGTTACCCACCATGTCCTCTGGGGTCGGCTGGTCTTGTGCATCTTTGGGTGGCAGCGGGAGGGCCGGGGCTGCTGCGGGGTCAGGTTCGCCGGCCTCGCCCTCGCCGAGCACTGATGGCGCCGCTGAGGCCGTCGCGGTGCCTGGGGTGACGGGTCGCGGGTCGTCAGCTCGGTCGTCAGCCGTAGCGGGGACATCTGGGGTCACGAGGGCAGGGGCGGCTGCAGCGACGCCCTGGTCCGCGGGCTCCTTTGCCTGCTTGGCGCTCCGCATCTTCTTCTTGGCGCCGGCGGCGTCCTCGGCGGGCTTGTCCGCCTTGTCCGCCTTGTCCTTCTTGGCGCGCTCGCGCTTCTCGCCCTGCGCCATGCCGGGCACGTT
>NW_026269323.1:5683-6540 GCF_000697945.3 Frankliniella occidentalis | reverse complement strand
AGTCACTATTTTGGTTTGCGGGATGTCATTCGGGACGTCAAAGACTCCAAAATGACTAGAAAGTGATCAACCCGTTCTCCTTCGGTACCCACACTCCACTCCACCCAGGCAGGTGGATGCAATAAAGCGTGCCGTTTTTCTCTAACCAACCATGAAGGGATCCGTACAGAAAGTAGTTCCGTTTTTAGCAGATGATACCTCAAAAACCCTTAGACTAAACATGAATAATAGACAAGTAACTTTAGGGTGTCAGATAGCTTTTACTCTCGATAAATATTTTTTCTGAGACTCATTCGGTAAATTCCCGAGAGACCGCCGCTTGGCGCCTGCAAGACGCGGAGTAGGCCACTCCGCAGTACACGCGTGTACTGCAAGCAAAATGTTGCCTACCCATCAGGCGTTCCATGAGATTGCATTGGCTGTATTAGCTGGACTTGGCAGTCTCGTATGGAAGGAAGATGAAGGACGTTCTCTCTGGATGGTCCCATTGGACCGGTGCGGATTCACCACCCGTGCCTGTGCCTTCCCCGCCCCCCGCTGCTTCCCCAACAAGGTGCACGTGCACCAACTACCGTTATTATTATTTGGTAAATCGTGGCGTGCAGATGTAAATCTTTTCATTCTTGGCCTCGGTGTGATCCGATGTGCGGGCCTACTCGTGATGGGTGCTGCCCTCTGGTGGACTGACTGGGACTTCTGGGAAGTGATGTAGCGGAGAGGGGAGCGTTTTGCCAGAGCGAGAGGAGAGTTGCGAGTTTGGCGTATGCGAGGGAGAAGGAGGCGGGAGGGGTCCCCCCGGCTGCCTGCCAGTATGTGCACGGGTGTTGTGGGACACAGCGATAATATGACGCTCTCTA
>NW_026269323.1:0-978 GCF_000697945.3 Frankliniella occidentalis | reverse complement strand
CCACCAGCAGCGCGATGTAATCATGTAAATGAATGGGAGGGACTTGAGAGAGTAGTAGACTGACATATATCCCTGTTCCTCTTTTGTTTTCCGAACCGGCCTAGTGTGTCCCCCGAGCCCTCGCTACCCGGACTGTTGAATGGCTGACGGGTCCCTTGGAGGTGCCCTGCCCCGTGAGCCCGGCTCCGGCCCCCCGGGGCCCTGTATGTGCACCCCGCCCACCTCGCTGCACCACCCCACCCCCGAGGACACACGATGAGGGAGGAGGGGTTAGGGCTGGCGCATGACAATCCCTCCAAAGCCAAAGCCGCCCCAGCCGCCCCCGGCAGCGGAGGTGGGGGAGAGGGGTGCGGTTGGGCGGGGAGGGGGAAAGGGGCTGATTCGAGAGTGAGTGGTGAGGGTTGCGGCGGGAGGGATGGGAAGGTTGGCTGAGGTTAGGCCCGCACCATTAGCCCTGCGGTGGCGACAGGACAGCCTAACGGCCTTTAGCCGCTCCGTCACTCAAGCAGACGAGCCCCGCCAGCCGCGCCCCCCAGCGCCAGCACGCCGGCAGGGGTCTCCGGGACTTGCGGTGCGGTGCGTCTGGTGCCTGCCACCCCCTACGACTCCACATCCTCCACATATATACGGCGAGCGAGCTGCGGGTGCCGCAAAGTGACGGGTGATGTGGCCTTCCTATACGGCCAGGTCGGTCCGGATCGGCGCATATGCCGCCTCATAGCGCCGCCCCCGATACCGCCGCCACCCCATCCCGCCGCCGCCCCATCCCGCCACAGCCAGGGAAGAAGGGAGAGCCTGCCGTTTTCGGGCGTCGTAAAGTTTACCAGGACACTCGGCCTTACTTTTACGGGTGTTTCCGCGAGCACGCATCCCCGCACGCTAGGGAGGGGAGAAAAAAGAAACGGCAAGTGCTTTCCAACACGAGGTAACAAGGCCCACAAAGGGGGCCCCGGGACCTGCCACCCCGCGACTGCGGCA
>NW_026269322.1:5017-6346 GCF_000697945.3 Frankliniella occidentalis | reverse complement strand
GTTATTTGTTGGACTCCCCCTCCCCCTCAAATTTTCTGAGTGAAGTTTGGCGGAGCAGAGGGAAGGGGGGGGGGGGGGTGAAATAAGAGGATTTCGTCGAAAAGTGCTCTTAGGGCGCATTATTTCTCTCGTCGTTATTTCTCCGTTTTCCTCTAATGCCTTGCCCCGCCCCCCTCTCTCTCTCGCTCTCTCTCTCTCTCCGCCATTGCAGGTACACTCTGATTGCTGACATGCATAGCCCGTCGCTCTTTGTTGGATATTGGTTCGCAACTACGATAGCCGGCTCTGACAGCGGCTATGTATGCTCGTGGCTGGCTCGTTCCGGCCGCTGCTTGTAGTGCTCTACTGGTTCCTACGCTGTTCGCCCCATTTGAGATGGCCGGGCCTAGATCCCCCGAAGTAGGGAGGATGAGGGAGGGGGGGGGGGTGAAAGCCGGCCGGGGCGGCTCGGTCGGCCTTATTGCTCCGCTGGTGCGGGGGTGGAGCGCCCCGGTGGCCCCGGCCAGGCCGCCCCGCGCGGCCCCATATCCAGATTGAGGCGGCCCCGCCTGGCCCCGCGCAGCCCGCGCACAAAGGGGTGCTGAGCCGCGGTGATCCTACATGTCGCGGGCCCGGCCCACGGCGAGTGTGTGGGGCTGTGCTGTGCTGTGGTGGCCCCGCACCGCCCCGGCCAAGCCGCGGACAGTGCCGCCCGGGCCGCGTCCGGGAGCCTCGCGTCGCGACCCCCCCGGGGCCCCGCGCGGACGCCACTGCCACGCCCCTCTGGCGCCACCGAATCCCTCGACGACTGCCGGGGTACATTTTGGCGAAATGTGCGTGGTGTGTCTTTTCATCGTGGAAAATAAAATATATTTCGCACAGTACGCGCGTAACTTTTGACTGACGTGCGATCGCAATCTAATTTTTCGAGGGGGCGTCGCGGCTCTTGTACCTCGCGAAAAATGTCCAAACTTTGGGGCAGTGTACCCTTTTACCGGGCTGTTACCTCGCGCGGCTCTCTCATTGGGTTACCCTTGCGAGAGTGCTCCGCGGTGAGTGAGTGAGGCAAGTGGGGATGGCGGGGAGGGGTATGGGGCCGGGGAACGCGTGCTCGCTTGCTGTCTCGGTGAGACCGAACCAAGGGGGGTAGGGGGCGGGTGGGGGTAGAAGTCGCAAAGAGGAGGGAAAAAACCAACAAATGAACAGGGAAAGGGAGAGGAAGGGAGGAGAAGGGCAAACACACGTGGAAGAGGAGGGGGTGGGGGTTGGTGGGGGGGTCCTCTGTGGCGTGGAAAGGCGGATAAAATCGATAAGGCTTCTTAAGCATCGCCGGCTGGGGCTGGACTCGAC
>NW_026269322.1:0-283 GCF_000697945.3 Frankliniella occidentalis | reverse complement strand
ACAGGGTGGTACACAACTTTGGCTGTTCCTATCACCAGCCTACACTTACATTATTTTTGAGTACAGTACTAGGTATAGTTAGGAGCAGGTGTGAGGAAAATTAGAAAACCTCACGTATAGTTTTTATTTTTGAGTGTACCGAGGTACTCTCGGGGAGCAGTGCACTTCCTACAACAAGTGCTGTTGGAAGAGCGGTTTACGTGCCCCCAGCAGCCTTTATATTCCGAACAGAGTCCGCCGCGAGTTTGCGCCTCAAAGCTTCTCTGGCTCGCCCCGCCCCGCC
>NW_026269321.1:7957-8403 GCF_000697945.3 Frankliniella occidentalis | reverse complement strand
TCGGGCTGCTGTGTGGACCTCGAGGGACGGAGAGCGCGCGACCAACGACACGCCAGGTCCACAGGAGAGCTCGGACCACTGTTCCGGAGAGCTTCGCTTCGCTCAGCAAAAAGTACACATAAAATATACAATAATAACTGCGAGGCTACAATTTATCATGCCTTCCCAGAAAACGTTACGCTTCACGTTTTTTGAATAATTTTGTACACGAAGTTTTTGTGCGGTATTTTGTTACGCATAGATATAGGCGTTCCGTTTTGCACAGTGCACCAATAAGGTGGCCCAAACGGTCGGCGCTGGTATGGGCAGCATGGTATGGTGCATGTGTTCCACCGTATACCGCACCATATCGCTGCCGTTAACGGCGCGGCCGGGGTCGTTCCATCGCCGCAGAGCGTAGCCCGTGGACCCGCAGTGGATGGATGTCCTGGTGCAGCCTCCCCCCC
>NW_026269321.1:5581-7214 GCF_000697945.3 Frankliniella occidentalis | reverse complement strand
CGCCACGCCACGCCCCGCCACGCCACGCCACGCCACGCCCCGCCACGCCACGCCACGCCGCGCCATGCCGCGCTTTCCGACCCAGATAACGGCAAACTTTAATCACCGCTTGTGTTCACACGGGGAGGCGCGGTAACTTCATTAAAAAGCAGTTTTGGGAGCGTTTGGGGGGGGAGGGGAAGGGTGGGGAGCGTCTGGAGGTCGCCGCCATCACCGTCTGTAACTATGTGGCCGCGCCGCAGGTCCAGAAGGCCGGGGTCGGTCGGGGTGGCGGTCTCGGCGGAGCTTGCCTTACAGCCGCCGTGCGCACACTTCACACTGGAAATTCTTCGTAGCGTAGCCTTCGGTGATATTTACCGTTGGCTGCTACGGTGCTGCGGGAGGTCACCGTAGCTTACACAGTGAAATTCACCCGCAAGCTTTTAACGGTGCAAGGAGGGGGGAAAGCTGCTGTGTCGATATGGCAGCCGCAGCCGCGGGCGGAGCCGGCGGCAGTCGCACCGAATGAATGTGAGCGTGCGTGTGTCTCATCTGAGTGTGAAGGAAACTCGCTTCAGGTTGAAAGCACACCAAAGTGTGAGATTCTTGCAGTTCCAACTGCTGTTGCGCAGGGCATCCTCTCTCTCTCGCACTCCATCGAGTTTCTTCAGAGTATGCGACGCACGCCCTACGCTCACACACGGCGCTGACCGCCGCACTCATCTCAAACATTTCCTGTAAAGCTTCTCCCGTGTATGCGAGGTATGCGTCGTGCGGCGGGGACGTCGTATGGCTGACGTCACAAAAGGGTGCGTGTGCGCGTGTGCGTGTGCGCGTGTGCGTGAACGTGAGCGTGTGCGTGAGCGTGTGCGTAAGCGTGAGCGTAAGCGTGTGCGTGAGCCTGTGCGTGAGCGTGTGCGTGAGCGTGTGCGTGAGCGTGTGCGTGAGCGTGTGCGTGAGCGTGAGCGTGCGCATGGTGCGCCGGTGCGGAGGGCCCAGTGAGAGGGGATCATATACCGCTTCGGTCCAAAACTGCTTCCTCCACCCGCGCCCCTGCTGCCTGCCCTTGCAACCGGGCGGAGGCGGAGGAGGAGGAGGAGGGGGGGGGGGGCAACGAATAGTATGGGCGGGGATAGGAGGGGAGAGGACGAAGACAATGGGGGCCGGCCTTACCCCGTTCCTCTCTCTCTCTCTCTCTCTCTCTCTCTCTCTCTCTCTCTCTCTCTCTCTCTCTCTCTCGGGCGTGCCCTTGTGTGTTTTCAGCACAAGGTTGGCCGGCAGCACCATAGCAGCGCAGCAAGGGCTCGAAGATCAGCTCGGGCTGCTGTGTGGACCTCGAGGGACGGAGAGAGAGAGAGATGCGGGAAGGCGGGCGCTGGATGTCCGCAATCCGCTTTAGTTTGCACATAGACAAAAACACAATGCTGTTACTACCCCTCCCCCCCCCCGGACGACCCTCTACCCGTGGGGTGCTGCGCAAGCGCCGCCACCTAGCGGCGACTGGCCACACTGCGCCGCGGCGGCGAACTGCTGCCAACTGTTGAACTTTTAATTTCAACAAAATACGAAATATTTCAAACGCAATCAATCGCAATATCCTTTAGTGATAAAACACACTCAGAATTTGTACATCCCAAAACATATTCACTTTTAG
>NW_026269321.1:0-1270 GCF_000697945.3 Frankliniella occidentalis | reverse complement strand
ATTATTTGGCTTTCATCCGTTGCACGCCTCGCTGGCCACACTGCCGGCGCGCGCAATCCGTCACCATATTGGTGGCCAGCAGCAGCTCCGCTCGGCTCCGCTCGGCTCCGCTCGGCTCCGCTCGGCTCCGCTCGGCTCCGCTCGGCTCCGCTCGGCTCCGCTCGGCTCCGCTCGGCTCTGCTCGGCTCCTGCTCCTCGAGCCGAGCTCGGCGGTAGCACGGCAGAGCAGCAGCAGCAGCGGCGCCGCACCAAGCAAAGAGCCGTGAAGTGGAAGGGATGCTTTGTTACTGCTTTGGTGAATTATGGGCTGGGCACTATACCCCCCCTCCGCCCTTCCCCCTACAAAGCCCCCTGCCGTCTGTCTGCTCCTTTCCTCCTTTCTGTCCAACCGTAATATAATCCTAGTCCTGTTCCACTCCCGTTCCATTTTCCTCCTCAGCGCCTACCCTATCTCTCTCTCTTCCTTCTTATGTGTGAGAAAATACAGGAGTTCTATGCCGGCCTGTAAATAACTCCTCCTGGATTTTGACCGAACTTTGTCACAGATCTTCACTGTAAATTGCTTACGAACTATGGGTTCGTAATGCAAACCAAAACGTTCGTAGCTTACGAAGGATTTTGAAGCGTTGTATTACGAACTAATTGTTCGTAAGCTTACGAACAAATAGTTCGTAATGCAAACCGATTGTTCGTAAGACCATGTCTAGCCTTACAAACAACAATCGGTTTGCAATACGAACAATTTCTTTGCAATACAAAGAACGAAAATTGTTCATAACGTTGCAAAGTATTTAGTTCGTAAGCTTTTTACAGTGTTCTTTACAAATTGGTTAACACTGATTTTTACTGTGGAAACCTTGGTAGGCAGTCGTGACATTTCAAATGTTCTTCCTGAATTCAAAAAAAATTTTGCTGCTTATGAGAAAATTTTGCTCGGAACAAGTACATTTAAAAAACAAACAAAGCACATTGTTCTTAAGTTCAGCAAGAACATTGGAGAATCAAGCAAGAACATGTGCTTCCCTGGGTATTGTCGTGCTTGCATCGCAGTACGGAGTACGGCTTGTCTGGTCTGCTGGTCAGCCGCAGCCAGGTGTGTAGCTATGGCTGCTCGGCCAGCTGCGGTGGGGCGAACAGGTGGCGCGCTGGCGCCAGGTGTGTGGGCGAGGCGGAACAGGTGGGCCCCCCAACGCGAAGACGCGCGGGGGGCGCCCGGCGGCGGCGGCGGGGGTTAGTTATGTGCGCGTCAGGGAGAGGGGGGAGGGGGGGG
>NW_026269320.1:6474-7830 GCF_000697945.3 Frankliniella occidentalis | reverse complement strand
GGACAGTGGCGGCTACGTGATTTGAATCGCCGAGCCCGTGCCGCCAATTCGATTACGCTTTCATGCGATTCGCTGGATGTAGCGCGCGGGGCCGGGCGGGCGCTCCGAGAGGGAAGAGGAAGCAGGCTGGGGCAGAGGGGGGACATAAAACATTTCATCGTTACAAGTTGTTGTGTTTTTGTTTTGTTTTTGTTTTTTAGAAAATTGTGTGTGGCCAGACACGCGGGCGCAAGTCTTCGTGTAGTCGGGGGGACACCTCTCACCCCCACCTGATGACCCTGCCACAGAGAGAGGCACGCAGAGGCCTGCATGCTCGTCCTGCTTCAGGCCCAGGCCGACCCCCCTACTCTCCTGGGACGGGGCTGACTTCATTTGTGATAAACATCGCGGTGGTGAAGGAGGCGGAGGAGGAGGAGGGAGGCGCTGCGGACACGTGCCCGTCCGGGCGGGCGGCCGCGCGGGACGCGTCCGAATAGCCGCGCGGGCCGGGCCGCGGGCCTTTGCAGGCCATGCACCGGCTGCGCCCGAATACCTCGGAGCGTCCATCGAGTGCGAGCAAGTGCGAGGGACGACAGGACGGGGGAGGGTCGCCGCTCCACCGCGCGCCATGATATACTCTTACGCTTCGTTTCCGATCGCCGTTCAGCCGTGAGAGGAGGGCTGGCCAGGGCAGGGCAGGGCAGCGGGACGGATCGCAACGCCGCGTCCGTCCGTCCGTCCGTCCGTCCAACTTCCGGTAAATAAGTCGCTGGCTGATGGACTCGCCGCGTGGTGCGCTATTTGCACTATTTGCAGGCGGGGCCGGTCGTGTAATTACCGGGGCTCCCCTATCTGTCAATAGCGTGGAGCCGAGCGCCAATCAGAGCGGGGCGGGGACCACCTCGGGGCGCGTGGCCGACGGGCAAACACCGAGAGAGACGGAGACGGGGAGAGTCTTGGGCTGTAATCGGGTGGGTAGGCCAAGGAGAGACAGGGAGAGAGAGAGAGAGAGAGAGAGGGGGGGGGGGAGTCCTCGGAGCCATCACTAAGCCGCTGCTGCTGCGCCCGCCGCCGTGCCCTAACACAACGAAGATTGGGCAAGGGGCGCAGCACGCGCGGGCTCGCCAAACCGAGATGATGATGATGATCATGATGATGGTGATGAACCTCGCTAGCAGCAAGCAACAAGAGCCTCCCCCTCCCCCTTTCCCTGTTACCAGCCCCGCCAGCGGCCCCAGATCACCTGACCAATCAGTGCCGCCCTAGGGCACTACTTTGCCCCTGTAGGTAGGCAATCTCGCCCTGTCCTCCAGGCTTGATTATGGTACATGTACGGTACACTCGTGGTTCGGTGGGGGCCGTCCGGAGGGGGGTTGG
>NW_026269320.1:1950-6098 GCF_000697945.3 Frankliniella occidentalis | reverse complement strand
GGGGGGGGGGTACATCGACGGGAGACTGAAATGAGGTGAGAGTGCAGCGCCCGACCCCCTTCCCTCTCCTCTCACACACGGACACCTCAATCTCCTTACAGAAAAGTTTAAGTACTTGTTTTTATTTGTTCCTGCGCAACACGTCTACTATACTACTGCAACTTGTGGGCGCCCTTGCTCTTGCTGCTCTGGTAGGGAAAAAGAGAGAGAGAGGGAAAACCTCTCAGCCGTTTCCACCTCCGAAAAAGACAGCGGGGCAAGCATTCCTTGTAACCTCCTCTCCCTCCCTCCTTCTCCTCCAACCCCCATCCCCGCCGGGGCGCGAACACGTACTCCACTAACACACGTCCGGTTGGAAAGGCACGCGGGGGACAGGCGACGACAGGGGCGGCGGCGGCGGCGGCGCGCGGATAGGGAAGGACCTCTCCATCGCGGACCTGCCCGCCCCCGGCGGCCCTCCCCCGGCAGTGTTGACGCACTCTGAAATAGACCGACGAGGACCGGTCCGTCCGCCGCCCGGCGGCTCCCCGGGGAGGTTTCGGGGGTCTTCAACACCGATCGCCGCCCGGCCCGGACGGAATTAAGAGAGCGCGTTGTCGTCGAGAGAGATGGGGAGGACGCGCGGGTGGGAGTATCCCAACAGAGCGCAGAGGAATGAGCCGGGGCCGGCATGACCTTTGCGAGGCTGAAAGGCCACTCAATGCATGAGTAATGAATGAGCAGCAGCAGCAAGCCGACGGAGAGTCCCCAGGGTGTCCCCGGCCCGGACAGCACCCGCCGGCCTTCTTGTCCAGCTTCACCATGGTGCTGTTGCTGCTGCTGCTCCTGCGCGCCCGCCGCCCCCGCGCGGTGCAGCTGCTCCCCCACTCGGCGGCAGGGCGGGGGGGAGACCGCAGCGCCGCAGCGCCCCCCGATCATGATCAGTCCACGGCCTGTCCGTCGCATGGGGGTTGATTGGTTTAATTGCCACAGAGCACAGCGTGCGAGGCTAAACCTCCCCCCCCCCCCTCCGCCCCAAATGCGACACCAACGCGATGGACCGCGCTGCTCCGACCGCCCACGGGGTAGGGGCGGCGCGGGGCGGCGCGGGGCAGCGCGGCTGGATGTGGATATCCTCCTATATTTGTCCACCGCCTCATGAGGGCGGCGCGGGCGACACGGTTTGCTTTGGGGATTGGACCACTAACTAGCAGTTGCTCGGTTTCCGGGCTAGTGAAGTGATGTGCCAGGCATTTTCCGTGTGCGACACGGAAAATGACCATGGAGGTACGGCCGTGTGGTTGGCCGCGATGCGCGATGCGATGCGCCCCTTCCACATTCGTGGCTATGTTGCAATGCAGGCATGCGTGTTGGGCGGGTTTGCCTATCGTCGCTGACCAAGTATAGTTCAACGGGGGATACGGGCGGCGCAAATCTGCCGTCTGCGGAAATTCTATGCTTCAACATGGTGATTTTCGTTTCCTTGTTGCCTGCATCGTTCTGCATTTCAGCTTTAACCGGAATGCTTAATCCGCCGACACACTTCGTGGTACATACCGCAAGCGCGTCGCGTGCGTTCCGAGAATCCACGTTCGGGGTCCGTAATGTGCGTGGTGTGTTTGATTTGGTCGTATCGACAGGTATTGACTTACCACTGAGTGCTGGTTGCGCCAGGAGCAGCAGGGCGAGCGCCCACACAGGCGGCGTCGCTGTCGACGGCCTCCCGGGGCCGCAGGCCATCACGACGGCCTCCACGTGCACATACTCCATGTCCTCGGTGTGGGCGCGGGGGTGTCACGCCCGTCGACGGCGACCTGCTGGCGACAGCATCATTATCCTCGTCGACGTCGCAGGAGGTTCGCGGCGGCCAGCAGCAAGGGCGCCGCCGTCATGCTCGCCCGGCCGGACCTGAGGGGAGAGGGCAGAGACGTCAAAGTAGGGCGTCGTCATCGTCAAGGTGTCATCGACACGGCGGCGACCGCGTCGACGATGCCTTTACAGCGTCGAGTGAGGAGCGTCGACTCTTACTCTATCTCTCTCATACGCATACACTCTCTCTCTCACACACATATGCTCTGTCTATCTCTTTCTCTCTCTCTCACACACACACACACACATACACACATCGCGGTCTGCACAGCCGTGTTGCGGCTCGCGGGCACGGCAAGAGGCGCTGCTACCGCACGTACGCGGGATGGAATAAAAATGAGGTGCATCAAGCCGAAGGAATAATCATGAATAAAACGAACGCATCAGACGCAGACATGCGATACGCGCAGCGCAGCGCGGGCGTCCGCGTCGTCGCCCGTACAATGTGTGCGGCCCGTGGGGGGGCCCGCCCCGGACCGCAAAAGCCACAGACAGCCCCGCGCAATGTTGCGCACCGACGCGCCAGGCAACAGGTGAGAGCGCCGCGCCGCGCACCTTCGCCTACATCACCACCACCTCCTTCTCCACCACCTCCACCTCCTCCACCACCACCTCGAGGCGCGGCCGGCGGCCGGGGAGGAAACGACCCTCTCCTGACCACAGAGCGGCCGCCACAGCACAGGCCGGGCCCAACGACTTGGCGCTAATCATCATCATGAGCACCGTTCTGATGGCGGCGCCGGCTGCCGCACGACTAACTCGCAATAAACCGTATCACAGTTATACGCACCGTGTACAGCTGCGGCCAGCCGTCTGAAATGTAGCAGCAGTTATGATCCGATTGGTAAAAGTCCAGCGAAATGAATTGAAGACACACGCACAGGCCAAAGCCAGGCCACTAGAGGAGACGCACGACGACGCGGGATCACAACGCGCGGACGCGGCGGCGGCGTCCTGGGGATCGTCGACGAGCAGGATAGGAGCGCGCGCGGGGCGACTCTCGCTCGCGGCGGCGAAGGCGACGACGACGTCGACGTCGAGGCGTCGGGACGGCGAGGCGGGAGGGGAGCGCGGCACACGCGGCGCAGCGCAGCACGGCGCGGAGGGGACTGACTTGACTAAATAAAACCTGACAACAGAACACTCGGCCGGCCGGCAGGGCAGGCCGGCTCACTAAGCGCCTGGGTGTGTGTGTGTTGTTGTGTTGTGATGTGTATGTGTGTGTGCATTGCGTGGGGGAGGGGAGGAGGAGAGGAGGAGCGGTGGTGGTAGGAGGCGGGACTAAGGAACAGCGGGCGGCGAAGGCGAGGGAGGAGAAGGAGGGGGGAAGGGGGAGAGGGAAGGCCAGAAGGGGAGAGGGGGAAGAAGGGGGGAAAGGACGGGAAAGGGGGGGGGAGGAAGAGTGTAATGTGTGCTGGCCGCGGCCGTGGCGCGCGCCCGGTAAATGAGTCGTCGTTTGTGTCGATACTACCGATACGGATCGCGGGGTCGGCTGGGCTGGCCGATGGGATGGATCGCGCCGCGGGAGGGCGACCATTATACGCCATTCCGGACTCGGCCGACCACCACGCCCCGCCAGGCCGTCGACCGGCGCTCCTGCTCCTGTCGAACCCAGGTGGCGTCGTAGAGAAAGACATAGTCTTTATCCATGCGGTAGCGTACCAGTAAGGCAGATGGAGTCGACACTCGACACTCTTAGTGACCGTGCTTCCTTCAGTCTTGCGAGCCGTGCTGCAGGCCGTGCTGCAGGCCGTGCAGCAGGGCGCGTCAAGCGGCTCCCGACGACCCGCGGCGCTGCATATTTTCCGCTCCCGCCTCGCACCTCTCGTTATTTCCAGGGGCATAGGAAAGAGGAATGCGAAGGGCTTGACGGGCGAGCGGACACGTGTGTGTGTGCCCATGTGTATGTTTGCGTGTGTGTGTGCGAGCAGTTCCCCGCCCCGCCCTTCCCCCAGGGCGGCACCCACGGCATGTATGCGTGACGTTAACATGAGAAGCAACACCCAGACGGTGTCGGCGGCGGCCGTCCTTCGGGTATCGAAATACACTCTGCCGCTGCCCTGCCTCCGGGGCCTCATGCTCCTTCTCCTCCTCTTCCTTTTTCTCCTCCTGGTCGAGCAGGGACACGCCTGCTCTACTGCACAGCACCAGGTCGCCAGCGCCGCCTCGGCAGCGCGCGCGAGACAAACGACCAGCGGGACACACCAGCCCGGCGCGGCGCCTCCGGCCCGGGATCGGCTGCGCGATTCGCTTGGCGTCGAAAAAGTACTGCGGCGGGTCTCTCGGCGAAATCCCCCCCC
>NW_026269320.1:0-1335 GCF_000697945.3 Frankliniella occidentalis | reverse complement strand
GGGGGGGGGGGGGGTCGGCATCCATCGACCACACACTCGCAATCTGGAAAGGGACTTTTTAACACACGCACACACTCGCTCGGTTGGTACACACATGCACAAACAACACAACCACGCCACGCCACACACGCGAGCGCGCACACACCGCTCACTCCAATCGCCGGCAGACGATCGACAAAGATGCCGTGTCGGGGGCGATAATAGTCAGGTGTCTGAAGAGCAACACGGACAGGTAGTAGTAGTAGTGGAGAAGTGAATGCGGCGTGGCGTGGCGGCCGGGCTGCCGTCCTCATTACCACCCATAGGCATTCTATCGGGACTTCCCCTCCGATACGATCCGCCGCCCGGCGAGCCGCTCGGCCCCCTCAACTCCCCGACGACACGCACGCGACGACGCGCCCCATGGAAAGGGGGAGGAGAGGGAGCGAGACGGGTAAGTGCGGTAGCATGCACACATTGTATTACACACGCGACCTGCTGACAGACAGAGGATGCGACTGATTTGTTAAAGAGGGGACGAGTGAAAGAAATTTAAAAGGGACGACGGGTAAACGCGTCTACCTACTTGTTACCGACCACCAAAGAAAAAGCCGCGGCGCGCACAGGTGCCGACGATAACCGAAGGGGGCCGACGACGTGCCCAGGTAGAACACCAGCACACTTAGAGAGGTAAAAGAGCGCAAGAGTTTGTCTTTAAAAGGCGCTAATGTAGCGAGCAACAATCGGTGCTGGTGTTCTACTGGGGAACGTCCACATCGATATACATCGACACGTAACGGGCGACGTAACGTCCCCACGCTGCCTCCGCGCCGCTAAGCGATCATAGGATATTGATCTCTTTGGGGCTGTATAATCGGGGCGCACGGGGATCGCGTTTGTTTTCCCACGCGCCGCACGGGCGCGAGGAGCAAGGTGACGGACACGGACGGTTGATAGAATCACGTCATCGCGAAACGTATAACTTTTGGTACAGGTGCAGGTGCCTTAGGTGCAGAGTTTCAGACCTAAGGGTTAGTATTAAAAGCTATCCAGGGGCCAAAACCTACTACTTTTTCACTTCGGTCACTTCTGAAGTGGTCACTCATGAGATCACATCTGAGCGTCGCGTTCAGGCGCAGGGCTGAATTTTGATATGTATGTCATTATGACCCTAACTTAAAGGGTTGCAATGGCCCAGGCCTATACGATGAAGGTAAGTAATCTTGAATTTCCAGAACATACATGAAATATCATTTGGAGCCCGTTCAGGCACCAAAAGGAGCCCGATGAGAGGAACTATTCGACATTCAAACAGATTTTTATTTTTACTAGCATCAACTATTTCAAATGAAAACA
>NW_026269319.1:7161-7414 GCF_000697945.3 Frankliniella occidentalis | reverse complement strand
CCTCTATATCTCCTTCCCCACTTTTCACTCGATCAAGCACAAAACACTCGTACACTCGTATAGTGTGCAGCGGTTCGCGTTGCGCACTCTCCGTTCGGTCGCTCATGCAGCCCGGTACGCGGGCGTGCGGACGGGTTGCCTACTCGAGGCCGTAAGGGGCTCTGGTGAGCAACCGGCTGGAGGAGCAGCAACATATTGACGGATCGTCGTAAACGCACTAGAGTTAACATTTCATTCATTTCGTACACCACTA
>NW_026269319.1:5259-5734 GCF_000697945.3 Frankliniella occidentalis | reverse complement strand
GAAATACGGCCGTCTCTGCTCAGCTTCCTGGTACGCCCACCCACCGCGCGCGCAGGAACGCCACGGCGGCAGATGAACGGCGCAGCCTCGCGAGGTTCAGATTAGTTCATCCGGAGCCTCTATATCGGCGAAGTGGGGAGAGAGGCCCCAGAGAACGCAAGGCGGTGCATGGGTGCACCCCGGGCAGCGGCCGGCTAGCCAGCGGAGCCGGCCTGGGGTAGGCTTTGTACTCCCATGTACGAACCGGCAGGAGGTGTTGTTGTGAGGGCCTGCGTGACGGGTCACCTATGTGAGCCATACGCTGTGACGTCAGGAGGGGAAAGGTAGGTCACTTTTTAAGGATCATACGCTAGGCTGCGCTGCGAGCGCGCGAGGTCAAAGGGGACAACCACCCTAGGCGCGGAAGCGGGCAGCAGAGGTACCCTGGGGGTGGAAATACCCCCAAGCGGCGCGCCCAGTTCCGCGAGCTCAGCTA
>NW_026269319.1:0-364 GCF_000697945.3 Frankliniella occidentalis | reverse complement strand
GAGAGAGAGAGAGAGAGAGTGGGGAGAGTGCGTCGGAGCGGCAAGAGGGATGGCGTGTAGAGTCCATTCCCTAAATTTTGTCCACCGGCTCGGCCTTTGCTTTCCGAGGTCTATTGTGAGTGTCATTACGATGCGTGAAGACCTGCCGCTGGTTGGGTCCCGGCCCTCTCCTAGACCTGCCAATGCCAATAGCGGCCGGCGACTGACGTGGCGCGCCTCGCTGGAGTAGCGTGCGGAGGCGGACGGATGTCTCGGCAGGTCTAGGCAATGGATTCGACCCTTTTAATGAGCGTAACCATGCCGTTTATGACGGCAACAAAGCAAGCGGAGCGATTGTTTCCAATTCCTTTGCCGAGCCGGTGGA
>NW_026269318.1:11820-12151 GCF_000697945.3 Frankliniella occidentalis | reverse complement strand
GCCCGCGCGTTGGTAGCCCTGCAGTGAAAGCAGCGGGAAGCGTTGGGATGGCTAGCCTGCAGCACCTGCGCCGGTTTCACCCACCGAAGGGCGTGCGCGTCCACGACCACGTAGCGAACTTGAGCAAAGTCCTTCGCGGCCGTATCTCTGCTCCCGGTCGACTTGAGTCGGTATGGACGGAGCACTGCCCTCTGTGTGCCGAACCGGCTCCCGCTCCTTCTCGTGATAGAGCCCTTGCACCGAGCTAGAACAACTCCTCGACGGGTGAGACGGGATGGGAGGACATTGAGCTCGCGTAGCTCGCTCTTTGCAGGGCTCTTCCTTCCTTCTC
>NW_026269318.1:6409-6976 GCF_000697945.3 Frankliniella occidentalis | reverse complement strand
GGAGGGAGTCGACCAAAAACCGCCACCACCTCGGATGTGCCATTCTCATCACGTCCATATCATCATAAGCACCACCATCATCACATCATCACAGCACGATTAAGATTATCTAGCATGTACATGGTTGCTGCTCAACTCTATGGTGCACACTCTTAGGTTGGACTGGAAATTTGGAAAATTGTTCAACATAATATTTGAACACTTAGGGTGTCCAAAGCTTCATGGCCAACCCTGAAGTTGCCTGAACCTTTTTAAGAGTTCAACAATCCTGCTAAACGACTCTTCTTTGTATTCAAATAGGCAGTCCAATTACTGTTAAAAGTGTGCGACGTACGTACACGTAGTCTTGAGCACTTGCATGTGCATGCCAGTTGCACACTTTACTTATCAGTGTGGTCACTAATTCCATCTCGGAGTCAAAATGACCGCGATCAGACGTCATTTGGACGTCATTCTGATGCGCCGCCGCGGCGTGGTGGCGGAGTCCCCCCGGGCGCCGCGGCGGCACGCGGCTCCTTACAGTGAAAGTGCAAACGGAACAATTAGTGGCCTGGCGGAGGGGAAAAA
>NW_026269318.1:0-274 GCF_000697945.3 Frankliniella occidentalis | reverse complement strand
GATCGCACGAGTCGGATCGCGGCTGAGACAGTAAGGCGAGCAGGGGGAGTCAAGGCTCGCGCCGTGATAGTGAAAGCGACAGCCGACGGCGGTGGTCGCCCGGGCTGGCTCATGCAGGGATTCTCACCACATTCACATCCACATCCACCACCCCAGCGGGTTAGGCCGTTGGGCGCGCGCACACTGACGTCAGTCAAGCCGCCTCGCGCCTATCGGTGGGCCTCAACAACCAAACTATGGGCTGCTTTTGAGCGACCTCTCCACGCACCCCGCC
>NW_026269317.1:10186-13819 GCF_000697945.3 Frankliniella occidentalis | reverse complement strand
CCCCCCGGTCGTCTACAGACAGCCGCCTGGGAAGTAGGCAAATTGTGCTTCAAAATCCCTGTATGGAGGCCACCTCAAGTGCCCCGCCCCTTCTTTCAGTCTGGCCACAGTACCGTGCGGAGCACAAGCAGGAACTCACCAGAGCGAGGGCAGCAAACGCCGCGATGGCGAGGGTCTTCTGGTTCGCCATTGTAAGGATGCTTTTGAGTAATAGCAATAGTAGGTATTCCCAAATTAGGGCCGTTTATATAGAAGTGTGCAGGCTGGTATAGGTTTTACTGTTGAAACAGCTGTGTAGGTATCAAACATATCACGCCACGCGCCTCACGACGATCGACAACTCGCTTGGCCCGATGCACGTGGCGGACAAGGGGCACAGGTGTCTTTTTCATTGAATCATGACTGAACAGATTACTTACGCGCATTGATAAATATGCCCCTTTCATATTTTTTCATACATTTTTTTTTCTGTTACCGGGTGTATCAGGGCGGACTACGTGCAGTGCAGGTTTGCCTACTCCCCGGCACGTAAGCCGCCATGGGCCCCTGTGGCCCTAGAGAGTGTGGAATCCCTCGAAACTTTAGGCTGCGGCATCCGCTCTATACCCGGTAGATACAAGACTATTGCAACTTATTCGTTTAGCGTATGAAGTGCCCCACCAATAACGTCATTCGCTCTCATTAGGCCAGGGCTGCATTGTACTCGTCTAACCGATTAGACTATTGCGTGCTCTGTGTGCCACCTGGCCACCTGACACGACCGACTTATCCATTCGAGATAACCACTGCGTCGGTCAACCCGCCTTTGTTGACCCTCCTCCCCGCCGCTTCTCTCTTGAGAGAGAGAAAGAGAGGAGCCTCTCGCAGTTGGGCTGCGGCGGCAGACCACACCGCAACAGACACAGCCGGGCGATACGATGGTGTGGCTGGAGTGGATGCTACCGGCCCTGGGCGCCCTCGCCGCGCTCGACACGAAGACCGCCCTCCAGGAGCTAGCCCCGGGCGTCCTGCACGGCCACCCCAGGGGGACGGTAAGCAGGATCCTGCCGGCGTGGTGGTGCGAGGAGGCCACGGGACTGGGACCCATCTGCGCGTGTTGCAGTACGCGCTGCTGACGGCGCAGGGCTTCCCCGTGGAGCAGCACACGGTGCGCTCGGCGGACGGCTACCTGCTGGGCCTGTTCCGCATCCCCCGACCGGGCCGGCCCGCCGTGCTGCTGTACCACGGCCTGCTCAACTCCTCGGCGGACCTGGTGCTGCTCGGCAGGGGCAGGGGGCTGCGTAAGTCTCGGACCGTCTCGGATGCCACGCCACAACCGTGCCTCACCCTGCCGTACACCACCCCACCACCCCGCTGTTGCAGCCCAGCTGCTGTTCGCCGCCGGGTTCGACGTGTGGCTCGGGAACGCCCGGGGGACGGCGGCGTCCCAGCGGCACGAGCGCCTCAGCCCCGACCAGGCCGCGTTCTGGGACTTCACCTGGCACGAGATCGGGGTGCTGGACCTGCCCGCCGTCATCGACTACGTGCTGAGCGCGACCGGGCGGAGCGCGCTGCACTATGTGGGCCACTCGCAGGGCGCCACGACCTTCTTCGTCCTGGGCAGCGAGCGTCCCGAGTACATGGACAAGATCGAGTCGTTCACCGGCCTGGCGCCCGTCGCCTTCCCCAGGGACATCCGCTCCGTCCCGTTGGGACTGCTCGCGCTCATGCCAAACTTTTTGAGGGTAAGTAGGCAAACGGCGCGGCACCTGGTGCCACGGTCGGAGCGTTGGTCCGGGCGCGGTCCACCGAGCCAAGCGCCTGCCAGGCCAGGGTAGGCAACACTGCATGGCACGGGAGCCGCGCGGGTCGGCCTACCCCAGCGGTGCCAGGCGCTCCCCACGGGCCGGAGTCTGGCCGGAGGGCGGCACCTGCACCTGGTGGGAGGGAGAGGGGACTGCTGCTTGCTGGCTTTACCTTACTCCGTGACCCGAGTAACGGTCCGTAGTCTCAACCCCACATGAGGGGTTGAAGGCTTCACACCCACTCATCACCGCTGTTACTTTCCCATCCTCAGTTCCTCCTCTCCCTGCTGAACATCCACAAGATAGGGGACAACCCTGTCATCCCTTGGTTGGGCGACAATTTCTGCAGCGACGGCAAGCTCACGCAGCCACTGTGCGCCGGCACCATGTTTTCTATCGCCGGCTGGGACTTCGAACAACTAAACATGGTAGAATGCATCCCCATCGCGTATTCTAACTTATTTAGCTGGTTTATTGGCGTGTTCATGCTGAGGAGTGCGGTCTCTATGCCACCGTAGACCATGATGCCGGAAATATCTGCGAACTCCCCGGCCAGCGTCTCTGTGAAGCAGATGGTTCACTACGGGCAGCTGGTGCACCGTCGTGAGCTGGCATTTAGGCAGTTCGATCTCGGCAAGTCTGGAAACTTGAAAAAGTACAACGCGACTCGGCCTCCAGACTATGATCTTAGTCGAGTACGGGCTCCGACCCACATCTTCTACGGAGCCAACGACCTGCTGTGTGTTCAGTCGGTAAGTCACCACGTCGCTCACCGATAGGCGCCTTACGACGCCGTGCAAGTATGCAACCCGTCCGCACGCCTACATCCGGTACAGTATTACCAGAAGAAAGAACGGAGCTGATGCTGATAGACCACCCCGTCGTTAGAAACAGACTGGGTACAAAAAGAGTGGGATAGTGGGGCACACCTGAATACAAATTATTTATTTTTCGTTAAAAATATGAAGATTTTTATTATTTTCATTATTTTACACTTTCTTCTATCGTTGAGATATTTGCTTGTCTTCACAGAACATCGACGAGCTTGTCCACCGGTTGCCTAACATCGCTGCCGGGGGAGTGCACAAAGTACCTTTCGACAAGTTTACCCACTTGGACTTCCTCTTCGGAATCAACGCCAAGGAGCTCGTCTACGACGACGTTATTGCCATAGTTAAAAACACACGAGGCAACTCTGTATACGATGACATCCTACAAGATTAAAAGTAAAATAATAAAGTTAAATCAGTTGATTTGTAACATCCCGCCCTGGCGCTCCTTTCACTCCCGTTTGCCGTACCTTACATTCGGTTCTTCGGATTCTTCGGGTCGGGTGTGTTCGGGTTCGGGTCCCATGTGTTCGCGCCTGCGCACCGACCGAGCAGCAGCGAACAGTAAACAAACAAGCCAATCAAGGTGGAAACAAGGAGACCGACAAAAATATTAGTTTCCGTTGCAATTTTACGGCTTTTTGACTTCATTTACAGTTTTTAATTATTTCGCTTTTTTTTCGGTTTTGGCCGAAAATATCGAAGTTTTCAAGTTTCGGATTTCCATTTGAATCCTAACCATACTTTTACAACGTCAGGTTTGCTAAACAAGGACCATTATATTATTTTTGAATTGAAGACATGTCTGAAGAAAACTACCAGGATTCAGATAACTTCTGTTTGAAATGGAGCAACTATCAGGCTCATGTTCTTGGGGTTCTGGTGCAGTTGTTAGAGTCAGAATCTTTAGTGGATGTTACCTTGAGCACAGTCGATGGAGAGAAACTCTTTGCTCACAAAATAGTCCTGTGCGCTGCTAGTTCTTACTTTGAGGTAACCATAACACTCATGATACTTTT
>NW_026269317.1:5242-10136 GCF_000697945.3 Frankliniella occidentalis | reverse complement strand
GTACATTTCCAATTATAGGAGTTTTATAATAAGACATCAGAAATTATTTGTTTGATGGAGTGAACACTTCGTAATCCAAGACAGAAAAATTGTAGTCACCCATAAGCACACTACTTGAAGCTCCATCACCATCATAGGAATGAGGCAAATTAGAATAACTGTCAAGGTTAGTATTACAATTGTTGGATATTAACAAGTCAGCTCCACCTCCGAAAATTGGGCCACATTCTGGATGGTAGCATATGGCATAGGGTTTCTTTTGGATATCATATTTCGTAGGAGGAAGACCTGCTGAATTTGTTAATGTAAATAGGAAGGCCTTTTCAGAAGGAATATAGTGGCCTTTTGTGTTTGGCTTACCCCATGCTACATCACTGAAACCTCCACAAATTTCTCCCATAGTACCCAGAACAATTACAAATGTTGGTGAAACCCCATCACAATGTCTATGAAAAGCTTCAGCTGAGTAGCCATGACTTGATGCTCTGTATACTAATCTCCATTGTTGCTTTGCATTTCCATACCATGAATTTAGGGTTCTTTGTAATGAAGTCTTCTCTTTGACCAAGATTTGTGAACCGGGAAATAATCTCAAAGAAACCCGAGGCTGTAATCGCTTGTCCTCTGATCTCTCTTTGAACTTGTTTGGTAATGCTGCATATCGATACCTTTCAAGTGATAATTCCATAGGCACAGCACCGGTTGGTTCAACTTCTTCAGCAAATACCTGACTGTCAATCAACAGAAGCCTAACATGATTGATTACTCCGGCAAGGTGCTGACAAACTCTGACTCTTTCCTCTTCTGTCCAGTGAGCTGTTGGTTGCGTGACACCAGCTTGATGTTTTGCCCAGTTCAGCACTGCTCTCCATACATCTTCCTCTTCTAAAGCCAGGTGATCAGATGAAATTAATTTGAGCAAAGCTTCTTTTGGTAGATTCAGAAAAGAATTTGTCTTAACACATTCTAGTGCATTTTCCCCTATATATGATGTACACCGGTCAACAAAAGATTTGGCTCCTTTACCACCAGCTGCTCGATCATGTATATCAAGAGCCGCTGCTAGGAAAGTACAAGCATTTAACACAGAAAGAGTAGATGATACATGGTCTTCGCAGCAGTTCTTTAATTCTTCCACACCCAAATCCTGAGCAAGTGTCAACATTTCAAAAACCGCACTATCTTGAAGCATGATTGTACCTGTATATACATACAGAATAAATAACTTGAATGTATCCCCTTGAAATTGAGGAAGCCGCACAGGAGTGGGTGCTCCTGGAGCCGCTGGAGCAACAGAACACCCAGGTATACGACAGAGCTCGCCTCTTTTTGCTGTCTGAAAACTTTTGCATCGAGCCATCAGTATGACTCGATGAGCATAAACTGGCACTTCATCCCTCCCGACTAAAAAAACAACGTCAGCAGATTCGTGGTCTTCAGCTAGCCGTTGCAGATCTTCAAGAAGGCGAGGAATGCCCTTATCCCCTGGGCAGTGGGGAGCAACTCTAGATCCCATCATGTGAAGGAAAACTGTCAAACTACACAATCATTCCATCAAAACTTAAAGCTTTGCATGGCAGGTATTATGAGCTGCTTGCAATCCGGTGGTCCAAACGTCAGCAGCTCTGGTTGAGTTAAGACTGATTCGGAGAGGGGCACCCCTGGCCTCCCGATCTGCACCCTCACGTTCCGATCTTGAAGAACACTTTGAAGAGCGACGCCGGAATAAGACGCAGAAGTGATGCGCTGCGTTGACTCCAGCAGCTTGACTCTGCTCTGACTCCAGTCCAGCCCCAGCCAGAACGCTCCACACGACCGGGCGAAGCAGGTAGAGAGAGGTAGGTAGCGGGTCACCGGCCTCCCCCTCTACTCCACATACCTCAGCATTCCCGTCCCCCGCCCCCTCCTCCCCGTCTCTCCGCCCGACCGGAGCGCGAGGAGCGGGCCCACGGAGCAGGCGCGGACGCCCCACGGCTGCCCCGCGCTCTTACACCCGTACTTACCAAGGACTGCTGACCCTGGCCTGCCTGGCTGGCCTGCCCCCTGGCCTGCCTCACGCCCGCTCGACCGCTCTGCCCCCCGGCCCCGGCTCGCCCTGCCCTCCTGGCACACCCCTGCCCCTTGCCCTGCCCCCGGCGTGCCAAACAAAAAGGAAGTCCGCGACAGGTGCAGCCGCCTGGACTCGCCCCCGGAGCCGGAGCGTCTCCGGCACGATCAAGGCTGGGGTTGTAGCTGTAGCTGCCGCGATAGGCAGAGACCCGCCAACTGGGAACCTGCCTTAATTTCTCGATAACGCTGTCTGGTAACTAGATCCTACTGCCGGGCTGAGATGCAAATAAGACAATGTGCATCTGAAGGAAGGCCTCTATTACCTGTTCGGGCGAAGGTGCCATGCCATCACCATATGACTTGTTGAATAATCTTAACCGACACACTTTTATAAAAACAGTTCAATTTATTATGTACAAAACAGGCGCGTTATACTCTCACATCAGGAACAAAGTCTTTAGCTCTCGTAGAGGAAGTCCCTCCGCAGCGCGACTAGGGCGGCCAGCAAGACCGCCCACGTCAGGCTGCAGTGCGCGGCCGGGCCCGCCCCCGCAGTGGCACCTGCAACCAGAGGGACAACACGGTCACTCGCACATCCGGATCAAAGTAGGTACTTTGTGGGCAGGACGTCCGGACTTACGGGAACTGGCAGTGAGATCCAGGGAGGTGCCGGTGCGGTCGTGGGCGTCCACGGCGGTGTGGACAGCAGGATGCGTTTCGGTGACAACGGGCGGAGGCTCTTCGACGGTGCCCTCCGTGTCCTCGCCCTCGCCCTCCTCTTCATCGCCCTCCTCCTCCTCGTCCTCCTCCTGACGACGGACGGTAACGACGTGGCTCGGCTCTCGGTACTTGTCAGCCAGTGTGGCCACACACTTGAGGCGGAGCTCGCCGTTGGCGGAGAAGTCCTCCTCGAGCAGCGGGCGGCGTAGCGTGGCGCTGGAGACGCCCAGGACCACCAGCGCCGCAGGGACCTGCACACGAGAGGGTGGAAGGCGTCAGGCGGGGCCCTGGACGAAGGCCTCGCCTCCAGTGCGCGAGCGCGCGGAGCCCTACCGGCCGGTTGTTGACCCAGAAGCCGAAGGAGACAGGCTCGTTGGCGGCCTCCTTCTCCAGGTGCCGACGCTGCTCGGCGGTCAGCTGGTGCGGCTGCAGCGGCGGCACCTCCGGCAGCAGCGGCAGCCCGGGAGCACCGGCGGGGGCCCCGAAGTGCACCTTGCCCCTGGGCGGCCACTCCCCCGGGGGCCCCACGGGCTCCGCGCTGGACGGCGACGGCGACGTGCAGTTGGCCTCCAGCTCGTCGCCCGGGCGGTACACGTTCTTGGACACGGTCAGCACCGGCCGCCGGACCGTGTCCAGCACGAGGAGCTGACCCTTCTTGACCTGGGTGATGAAGGCGGGCGCCTCCGTGGACACCTCGCAGGCGAACGTGCCCGACATGAGCAGCGACACGCGCCGGAGGGTCACCTGGTGCTCATCGGACTGCGACAGCTGCAAAAACGACAAGTTAGTTATCGTTATGTTCTATACAGGGTGTTCCATAGACCCTTCCTTTATTTTGCTTATACTGTTCCGCACGCTGGCGTATGGACGGGCTTGCCTACCGGCACTCGCCACGGCGCCCTATTGCCCCGTATGAGTATGCAACCCGCCCTCACGACTGCATTCAGTACAGTATAAGCAAAATAAAGGAAGGGGTCCATGGACCAACCTCCTGTATGGCTGCTTACGTTGATAAGGCTTCGTTCAAATCAAGACGAGAGGCCACCACTGAGGTCAGATAGTATGGCGCCATTTCGGGGGCCACTCTTTTTATTTCGTTATTCGGCAGTTATCTGTGCGATGAGGCCTTTACGTGCATGCTTCTTGCTCGATTGCCAGTGTATAACTGCGACCGTTGGGCCGTCTTTACATTTAAATATCTCCACAGATGATTTTTACAGTGCACTCACGTCGACGTGGAAGTCCGGGTAGGGGAAGGCCTGCTTGGCGGGGGTCTCGTTGGGCATGGCCCGGTAGAACTCGAAGTTCCCCCGGTACCACTTGACGGCGTACAGCTTGGCGCCCTCCAGGTCGTACAGGCAGCGCAGGGTGACGCTGTTGCCCGCGCGCGCCAGCGGCGGCATGACCAGCATCATGTCGCGGAGCGCCGAGCAGCGGCACACCAGCGCTGCGGGACGAGGACAAAGGGGTTACAGTGGTCTGGGCCACAACGGTGGGAGGCCGTCCTACTCGGACTGGCTGGCCTATGCATGGTAAGTTAGAACAGTACGTTCGTGCGGGGGCTCATGCGCCCGGAACGACGCAAACGAGATTGTTGTGTGTATGCTGTACCGCCTTACAGGCATGCAGTCGGGTTGCCTACTCGCACGGCGGCGCCTCAGGGGCTCGGGGTTGCCAGCTGCCGCCATACGTCCGCGGCTGTAGGCAAAAGGGCGACGGGCAAACCAGAGCGTTTACGCCCGTTGTCCCTTCCAGAATCACAGAGGGTATACGTTCACGTTCGCTGCTTCCCGGAGGAGGACCGCGGAGCAGCAGTCGGGTCGGGCAGCGCGGGGCGGCGGAGGCGGGGCGGCGCCAATCCCACTCGTTAACATACGTCGGTCGGCGCTAGCGGCTCTGGCCCGGGCCAACAACCGTCACAATTAGGGCACAAGCAGCTAATGGAGTCACGTGACGTGTCACGTGTGGTGCAGTGTGTGCCAAGGTCGCAGCCCGGGGCCGTTGCTCCCGGCGCCATGTCGTCACGGACTCGTCACTTGTCACCCCCCGCCTTCTCCGCCTCCTCCCCCGCGCGGGTGCGCTTGGTCGAGGCGGTGCCGCGGCAGAACTACAAGTGCACCCCCCC
>NW_026269317.1:0-2881 GCF_000697945.3 Frankliniella occidentalis | reverse complement strand
TCTCTCTCTCTCTCTCTCTCACACACACACACACACAATAAAAGCGGTGGATATTTCGGAGCACGGCCGACGGGGTGAGTGGGAGGGGAGAAGGGGTGGAGATGGGACGCGGGGGGAAACCGCAGAGAAGAAGCTCGCAGCATAAAAGCTCTCTAGGCTCCTGCGCGGCCTTTCGCGCGCTGCTCGCGAAGAATGTCATGTGTCTCGAGCGGGTGAAGGTGGGGGAGGAGGGGGGGTGGGCGATAAATATCCCGACGCGAGACGAGAGGTCGCCGCGGGCGCCTCAACCCTCGACGTCGCCGCTCATTTCTCAAATGGATGAGCAGTATAGCGACGTAATGATGTAGATGAGGCGCCACGCCACGCCGCCGCCACGTCGCCACCCCCGTTACAGGGAGGAAACAAAAACAATGTCTCTGCGAAAGGAAGCGCAGCGCATAGCAACTGGAACGTATTTGGGTTGGTGTATGTTGCATGTGTTGGTGGTTGGTGGACAGTGCAGGAAGAGGAGTTGGTGTTGCACATAGGCCGAGGTCGCCTTACTCGTGGTGCATGGGTCTGCATACCTCGGCGCTGCGAGCCGTCACAGGAGTCGCCTCCCCGCCCCACCCTGCCCCGCCCCGCTATATGTGCCTCATTTGATACGCGCGTGGGCGCCGGGCGGGGCAGGGGGAGGGGAAGTGGGCCAGGCATACGATAGGCCCCGCTGCGCTGCGCCGTGTGGATACTCCTCATTATAAATAGCATTGTCCGGCCAGCGATGATGAGCGCGGGGCGGGGCGAGGGCGAGGGAGGGGCGCTGCTGCCAACTGCTTGCCTCGCGCGACTGCTCGTGTTTGGCGTCATTCTTTCGACCCGCGCATCTATCATATTATCCTCCCCCTGAAGTGCCACCGCTCACGACGAGCGTGTGTGTATTATGACGTTTCGAAAAAGTTGGCATGGGCTTGCTCTCGGGGTCGTCGGCCATTATTTGGCCCAGCTGTCGCGGCCGGATCACGCCGGCTGCTGCTCCCCCGGCAAACTTGTCCCACCTCGTGACCCACAACAGCGGCCCGCCCCACCCGCCTCGACACGACACCCTACGGCACCCAAGGGGATCATCCAGAAAGTACGCCCGTCATTCGCCGTTACGAAGCTGCCAAGTCCATGTTCAGCCTCTCTGCAAGCCCTGAAAGCGCCTGGTAGGTAGACACCGTCTTGCCTGCAGTGCATGCGTGTACTGCGGGATGGCCTACCCTGAGCTTCGCAGGCGCCGACCTCACAATTTGCAGAACGAATCTGAAGGAAAACAGACGTACTTTCTGGACGATTTCCTGCTCACGCCATGGGAGACAGACTATCGGTACCAATGCTTATCTGGGGCCATAGCCGCGATTGCTTGCAGGTGGTGGTCTCGCCGTGTCGGGTCCTGCGACAGCTGGCGACGCGGGCTGCGCGGAGCGAGCAGGGGGGTCCATGGCCGGGGTGCCGGCCGCGCGCGTCGTTCACCCGGACTGAGTGGTTCACGGTTAGATAAACAATTTGGTCGTAGTCCAAGAGAAATGGAGCGCGCGAGCAGAGAAGATAGAAGGATGAGCGACGGAGCCCCCCGCGCGCTCCAACATTTGGAGGCGATTGTCGCGCGGTGTCTCCCCCCCCCCCCTCTTCGAGGAAGCCGCTAGCCGTGTACTACAACGCCCCGTCAGCTTCATAGCACTGCTGTGGTTCGCTCCTCTTAAAAATACACACGCCTCACGAGGCGTGCAAACTGAAAGTAGCGACGCGAAGGCGGGCGGCGGGCCCGACCCCGACGTCCCCCCGGCCCCGGCCTGCCTGGGGGAGTCTGTCAGCGCGCTGTCATCAGCGACTCATAAGCGACAAGGCGCCGCCGGCGGCATGGCCACGCCACGCAGAGTGCTGCGGTGTGCTCCGCATGCCAGCGCCAGGACCACGACGGACCGGGCGGTGGTGTGGTCCAAGGAGACAGATGGGTCCATGAGTATTTTGATGTTTGATTCAGTTTCAGTTGGTTTCACGGCGGGCCGTGGGTGTGCATGGGTGTGTTGCAGCCCCAAACCCCCTCGTCGGGGTTTGTTGTACCCGCTGTTTGCCCGCGGGGGACATGGCGTCTGCGGGTCCCCATCCCTCTCCCCGTCACTAGAGACTAGGACTGAGTCCTATACTGTACCAGGGGGCTGGCTCCCGCCGTGCACTTTCGTCGTTATACCGTACCGCATGCACGGGTGCGGGCGGGTCTGCCTATCCTCGCTGCCCACACGGCTCCTTACGGTCCCGTGCGAGTGGGCCAACACGCCCGCATGCGTGCACCGCCGCCGCCGCCACCAGCATTGTGTTTCTGGTGTGTGAGTGTCACTGCAGCACGCCTGCAGGAGCCTCTCTAGCCAGTGCGTTAGAGACCTGCAAAGAGCGAGCGACGCGAGCTACAGAAGACCCCCTTCGTCGACCGGTGGAAGAGGGGTGGAACTGGTACAAATTAGTCAAAAGCGTTTTCTACCACTAGAAAACCAAAGGAATAAATAGTATCGGGTGGGAGTCACTGGGAATCAAGTATTTCGGGAATCACGTGCACACATCAAAAGGGAGTTATTGCTCCCTTGGGCTCCTACTCCTGCTCCGGAACCCTGCCCCCCACCCTACCTCCACGCCCCGCCGGCCGGTGCTCTTCTGTCCTTTCTCCTTTTGCGACCCCCCTTCCCCGGGCTTCTTCATTGCTCTGTGGTGCATCCGCCTGAGCCCAGAGGAACGCCCGAAAGGAACGCCCGAAGGAACGCCCCGCGGCGCGGCTGAGCCAATTCCTGGCCGAGCGGAATCCTCACGAACCATTGACTTCGCGGCTCTTCGCGGGGAGAGATGGGGGGCCCGGGTGGGGAAGGGGGTG
>NW_026269316.1:8398-8742 GCF_000697945.3 Frankliniella occidentalis | reverse complement strand
AACGCCACGCCACGCTCTATGCAAAATACGTCACATTACCGAGCCGCAAAGTCTGCTACGCGCCAGAGTGACGCGCCGCTACGCCACGTAAAAAAAAATTGTATTAACCCTAAGGCACAGGAAATAAGACTGTTAAAAAAACTAAAAGACGACGGGTAATAGCGGGCCGAAAGCCCGTAATATCATAAATTATGTTCTTTAGCAAATCGCGTGACAGAAATGGTCGGGCCACAGGCCCGCTTATCGCCGCCGGCAGGCCAAGCAGGCCCAACCCCTGCCGAACGGAGCTGGTTGAGGCACTAAATCAGAGTGAGGTTTGGAATCAAATCTAGCAGTTTTGTAGG
>NW_026269316.1:5483-5833 GCF_000697945.3 Frankliniella occidentalis | reverse complement strand
TGAACCAACAGACCACTCGGAGGCCCCGCCGGAGCGCAAACAAAACAAAGTTTCACGTAAGCCAAGCGATTGCATTGTTGAACAAGTGCGTAACTAACAAGATTACTAAACCAGCCTTCGAATAGGATAGGTGTCCTTTCGGTCTGATCAAAATACATCCTCCAATTTATGAAAATAAGCTGATGTGAGATCGGCAGCCATTTTGGATTCGGCAGCTTATTTTACATTTTAATAACACTCGCGTGATTTGCGGCGAAACAAGAAGTATCCTATCCTGAGGAGCGTTTCATGGGCTTTCCGGCGCCGTACGAGTTTTTCTTCAACAATACTGCCGATCAAGTTAAAATTTG
>NW_026269316.1:0-498 GCF_000697945.3 Frankliniella occidentalis | reverse complement strand
TGGGCTTACGCGAGTGTGAAATTTCATGAAATTTGAGTGCTGATTGTGATTTTGTCATTCCCTGTCCCATTCGACGTGACTGGACCTGTAGCGTCGCTCGCGGGCGAGGGGCGCGCGGGAGGGGGAGGGGGGGGCGCCTTCCGAGAAGACGCTTGGCTCGCGCCATGCCGCCGCCGCCGTATCGGCCGGCTAGAGTAAACATGTTCACCTGAGGGCTCACCAGCTGTGCAAGTTTGATGTCGATTCAAATCTCACGTTTCAATGAACTTAGCTCGTTCAATCTTGTTGGCGCTACGGCGCCGCCGCGCCGCCGCCGGCCGGCCAGCCGGCTGCCGAAAATCGGTGCAACTCCCTCGTCGTCGCGTAGCTACCCACTGGCGCAGCACATCGTGTCCCCGGCCGGCCGGCCGGCATCGCGCGCACACGACAGAGTCCTGGCGCAGCTCATGATGAGCACCGCGATGACGCCCCTCGCGCACAGCGTGTGTGTGTGTGTGT
>NW_026269315.1:6559-7899 GCF_000697945.3 Frankliniella occidentalis | reverse complement strand
CTGCTTTCTCTTTGTACGGCTGTCTCTGTTATCCATATCTTGACATTAACTGCCCAAACCAAATACCCACCCCCTCCCCCTCTCCCTCTCTCACGCTGTTGCTGCAGGGGCTCACACACCCCTCGGACACGCCCATAAAAGTCGATCGCAGCATTTCGCGCTCCCGATTCGATTCGACCCGTCGCGCCGTCGCGTCGTCGCCCGCGCCGTCGTATATCGGTCGGGGCGGGCAGAGAGTTGTATGGGGGGCAAGCGAAGGGTCAATCCGGTCGACCGGTGGGTGTGGCGTGAGGGAAGGGGGGGACCTGAACCTGAACTTGTCCGTCTGGCGCAGCAGGCGAGAGTGTGTCTCTCTCTCTCTTGCAAAGGTGATGGCGACGCCGCCCCGCAGCCTGATCCTGACGCGCGGGTGTCGATCAGGTTGAACTGCTCCGGGCCGAGCCCCGCGCTCCTCGTCGTCACCCCCGTCAGCGACAGGACAGTTTAAGCGCTCCCGCCCTCAGCCAGCAGCCCGCGCACTCGGTTTGGATTCCTACATCCTCGCCGTGTGGGCGGGTAATTCCCCTCGATACGTATGGTTGTTGCGTCGCCCTGGAAGTATAGCAACTACCATCAGCGACGGCGGGCGGGCAGGCGGTTGTGCTGGGCGCTCGCGGGTGGCGGGGCGGGGTGGGGCCAGCGCGGAGCAGGTGGGGGAGGCCGGCGGGCCGCCGCTCTGCTGGGGCCGACCTTGCACGCCGTATAAGTTGTGTGAAGTCAGCCGAGCGTCGCAGGCCATCGCCACGGCGGACACCGTTACAAAACGAAAATATACGCGCTGAAAAAAAAATATTGAAAATAATGCCCGATCGTTGGGGGCGAGCGGCAGGAGCGCAGGATACACTCCTTTTGCATCGTGACGTCAACGCCCCGCTTTCGCGCGCGGGCGACGTGGTTGGCCGCCATGCGACGCGGTCCTGCACGGGGACGCAGACGGGTGGGGTGGCCGACGACGTCCCTCTGCCGGGGAGGCTGGCGTCCGCCGCCGCAATGTTGGCGGAAGGTAGTGGGGCTCCTCCTGCGCTTGCCTTTTAGGCAACATCTTTTCATTTTCAGCCGTGGCGTGCGTTTGCCTAGTAGGCGGACGCAGATGCAGCCCATAAACTGCACCGCCGAGTGTCTGAGTTTGCCTACTTTTCTGTCAACGACCGCTGGCTGCGTGTGCCCTATAGCATCTGCTCGCCGCAGTACCGCCTCCACCATACCACAACCCCCTCTACCCCCTCGTGTGCGGTTTCGTTGTGTCGACGGCCACCCCTTTCTGTGATGCGGTGAGGAGTCGGCAGGGGATTGGGGGGGGG
>NW_026269315.1:4846-6274 GCF_000697945.3 Frankliniella occidentalis | reverse complement strand
GGGGGGGGGGGGGGAGTGCAAGGAGGAAGACGTACTCCACCTCTACCATCTCTTTCTCTTGCGCACACCCTCCTCCAGTGCAGCACCAGTATACAAGTGTGCCTCCGCCCACATACCCGAGGCGCCGCCGGTCGGTAACCTCCTTGAAATCGAGTACGGCCGACTTGCTGTGGGTCCTATGCCTCCCCCCCCCCCCTTTCCCCCGTTTCCTCTCTCCTCTCCTCCGTCCCCCGCCTCGCAGGTCGCCAGACCAGTCCGTTCAGAAATGATGTTCGGCGAAAGTGAAGGATTGAGATTACATTCTGGCGCGCTGTGGCGGGGCGGAAGGGGGAGGGGGAGAGGCTGCTGTGGCACTCGCGGGCTCCTGCTGCTGCGGCCCGCACGCTGGCTGCCGCTGGCGGCGTCGGCCTGCCCTGACCCGGCCGCACAGCAACTTTTACCTTTTACTCTGGGTTTCTGGGATGCCACTGATGCCGGCGCCGGGGCTCTTGCGGCCGCCGTTCGCCCCCTCCCCCCCCCCATTCCCACCCAGCGTACTCCGTTCACTTGCGCTACCCGGCTTTAATTCTCTCCTTCCTCCTCCTCTCCGTGTTCGTCAGCAGCAGCGGCGGCGGAGGCCCGGCCCAATCTGCTGCTGCTTCCCACCATTTGCCATTCATTCCGCTTCATCTCATTGTGCGGACGGAGCGAGGCAGGAAGGAGCGAGCGAGACGCAGGGAGGAGCGAGCGAGACGCAAGGGAGGAGAGGAGATGATGAGAAAAGGTGAAAGGGCAAGCCGCTGCCGCAGGCGACCGCAGCCGCCGTTGTCGCGGTGCACATACTACGTGGTGCCCCATAGGGGGCGCGGTGCGCTAGTACATATCATTGCTCGTACGGTGCAGGTGCGAACTTAAGAAAAGACGACCCCACGAGTTATTCTTGTGCTGAGGTTTTAAAACCTACATTGAGGGATCCATGACATTTCGAACCCCTCTCTAACAAGGCTCGCGTATAGTAGGTGCGTGATACTTGTGGGACCTGCTTCATCCTCATCACGCGTAGCAGGTGGGGGGTAACGTTTTGCGTTTGTAATGTGCCGTCGGTGATGTGCTACACCACCGGGGTTGCCTGAACCAATGCGGCGACCTACGGACTCGGACGGGTATGCAATACACGCCCACTCGCGCGGACCACGTCTACAAAATGCTCAGGGGTCCGCGGGCCACCCTGTATCTGGTCGCGGGCTCGGCAAGCCTGGGCGCGTCTGCCTATACGGAGAGGAGATGTGCAGCCGCTCTTCTGGAACGGAACAGGTCTGTACTGAGCTGGTCAGGCACGGCCTGGACAGGAATAGGCCTACCGGGCGCGGCGCGACGCGACGGGCCGTAGTGGGGGACGGGGTGGCTCGCCCCGCCCCGCCCCGCCCCGCCTGTGTGAGGGGTGCGGGG
>NW_026269315.1:0-3386 GCF_000697945.3 Frankliniella occidentalis | reverse complement strand
GGCGGGGGAGGCGGGGGCGCGAACGCTCCTCGGCCGGTGTTGTTGTTCGTGGCCCCTGCGCAGGGTGGGCGCGCAGCCCCTGCCGCCTCCACCCCCCCGGACACTACCCCTCCCCTGTCCGCCCCCGGCGGCGGCAGCGTGGCGGTGGCGGCGGCGCCCGAGCTGTTGACCATTTCCCGAGCGGGGAGCGTCGCGGGCGGTGTGACGGGCGGCGTCGTCCTGAGCGGGGTTCCCGTCGTCGGCAAGCGCAAGTTGCTGATCCACTTCACGTCCGCGCCGGGATCCGCTACCGCGTCGACGACCGCGACCACCGCGGAGCTGTACGATGTCGGCACCATCCAGTCGGCCACCGCGACCTCCGTGCCGCTGCAGCCGCTGCGCTCCAACCAGCTGTCCGTGATCGTGCCTACGTCGGACGCGCTTCAGCAAGTGATCCGCGTCAAGGAGCAGGAGCTGCACCAGGAGTTGCAGCTGCAGCTGCAGCAGGAATTGGCCGAACAGCAGCTGCAGCAGCAGCTGCAGTTGCAGCAGCAGTTGCAGCAGCAGGAGGCGGCGCCGCCGCCGCCTCAGGACGAACTCTCGGACATCCGCGCGCACCAGCAGCAAGTGGAGGAGCGAGAGTTCCGCACCCAGCAGGAGCTGCAGGTGCAGCAGCGGCTCGAGGACGAGCGGGCAGACGCGGACGACGCCGAGTACGGCGTGACAGACGAGTACCCCGTGCTCGAGTACGAGCCGCTGCAGCGTGAGGTCGAGATCCAGACCCAAGACGAGGAGGACGACGACGAAGGGATCCTCCGCGACGACCTGGTGCCGCAGTGCGAGAATGAAATCGAGATCGACGGGGAGCTCGGGGAGTTAGAGCGCGCTCCCGACGACGACGAGTGCGACACGCTCGGCGAGGACGACGTCGCGTCCCCCCGGTCCTCGCCGCCACTCTCCCCGAGCGCGCTGAGCACGGCGTCGGCCGACGACGGCAGCATGATCGACGCGTCGGACGCGTTCCGCCTCGGCGGCCACCACCACAACCACCATCACCACCACCACGAGCCGACGTACGAGACGTTGACGTCGGTGCACGGCGACATGTCGCCCCAGCACGGCTACTCGCCCAACTCGTCGTACGCGACCCTGACGCCGCTGCAGCCGCTGCCGCCCATCTCCACGATCGCGGACAAGTTCGCGTACACGTCGCACGTGTCGGGCTCGTTCACGCTCATGCAGGGCGGCATGGGCCTGGTGCACTCGCCGTACGGCATGAGCATGTCGCCGTCGCAGATGTACGTCGGCTCCCCGGGCAACAACTCGCTGGGCAGCATCGGCCTGCACCAGGAGCCGCTGTCGCCGCACAGCGTGTACAGCCCGCACAAGAGCCTGTCGCCGCACGACACGCAGGCCTGCGACGACATGTACATGGGCGACACCAAGCCCATGGGCGAGATGGTGGCGGTGCCGCTGGGCGACGAGCCGCCGGCCTACAGCTTCATGCCCATGACCCACGCCGACCTGGCCGAGCACCAGAGCGCGGTCGTCATCGACTGCAATCCGTCCACGCCGCAGCAGCAGCAACAGCAGCAGCAACAGCAGCAACAACAACAACAACAACAGCAGCAGCAGCAACAACAACAACAGCAGCAGCAGCAGCTGGTGACCCTGGCCCACACGGTGACCGTGCCGGTGACCGTGTCCGGGGGCATGTCCGATGCGGACACCATGGCCATGTCCCTGTCGCTGCCGCCGACCTCGACGGCCGACGTGATGGTGGCGGTCTCGGAGGCGGAGGCCGTGCCCCGCACCTCGACGGTGACCGCCGTGGCGCCGCTCTCGCCGTCGGACCACCACCACGACCAGCTGGACCACGACGACAGCTGCTCGGGCGGCGGCGGGGGCGGCAGCGGCGGCAGCGGCTCGGGCGGCGGCGGCTCGGCCAACTGCGGCCACCCGTGCCACGAGATGGAGGAGATCAACACCAAGGAGCTGGCGACCCGCATCTCGGCCGAGCTGAAGCGCTACTCCATCCCGCAGGCCATCTTCGCGCAGCGCGTCCTGTGCCGGTCGCAGGGCACGCTGAGCGACCTGCTGCGCAACCCCAAGCCCTGGTCCAAGCTCAAGTCGGGCCGCGAGACGTTCCGCCGCATGTGGAAGTGGCTGCAGGAGCCCGAGTACCAGCGCATGTCGGCGCTGCGCATCGCGGCCGCGCAGCTGCCGCAGCGGGCGCCCTCGCGGCGCAAGGACTCCGAGTCGGAGCCGGTCGGCGACCACCCCAAGAAGCCGCGGCTCGTGTTCACGGACCTGCAGAGGCGCACGCTGCAGGCCATCTTCAAGGAGACCAAGCGGCCGTCCAAGGAGATGCAGGTGACGATCGCGCGCCAGCTCGGCCTCGAGCCCACCACCGTCGGCAACTTCTTCATGAACGCGCGCCGGCGGTCGATGGACAAGTGGCGGGAGGACGACGGCGGCGACGACGGCATGGCCGCCGGCAACGCCATGTACGACGCCGGCGACCTGACGGTGGTCGAGGACTCGATCGAGGACGACGCGGACGACCCGGACGCCCTGTCGCCCTGCCAGTCCGACGACCTGGACCACCAGCAGCAGCTGCACCGGCTGCAGCAGCAGGACCTGCAGATGGACGAGCAGGAGCACCAGACGATGCAGCACCAGCAGATGGTGCTGGATGTGATGTGACTCTAGGCGCCGCGCCCGGCGCCGCCCGGCGCCCCTGTGACGGATACCGCACCGTCGCTCCGCGCCGCGATGACCCAGGTATATAGCCTCGTCCACGTGATCCTCGTGATGAACCATGTGTTGTGTACGTCGTGTTGTCCCCCTGGACTGACCAAGCCATTCGTGAGTGTGTTTGTGTGTGTGTGTCTGTGTGTGTGTTCGCATGCGCTGTACTCATCCTGATGTGAGGTGTCCACTTCCGGGCTTGCTGATTGACTCCGTGGGGGGACCCGGCCCGCCCCCGGGCGGTGCTTGGTGTGGTTGTCTCCGGGGCCGGGCCGCCTCCGGGGCGGAACGCCGTTGACGTAACGCCCGCCCGCCCTCCCCTCCCCCCTCCGGGAGCTTAACCCGACCGAATCGGAGCTGCCGCCTCTGTCTGTGGCGCTGCCCCGGGTCGGTGGAGGGAGGGCGGAGGAGGCGAGTACTGGGTCACCGCGGCTTTGACGACAAATCGGCTCCCCCCAAAACACGATTCGCTTGCTTGTCCTAATTGTCGGCTTGGCTATTGGATAAGCAAGCCTCTGGCGGCTGCGGTCTGCCGCTGCTGTGCTGCCGCGAGGAAGGAAGGAAAACCTTTCAAGAGCGGAACTGCGGGGCGGGGGGCGTGTGTGAAGTAAGCCGGGCCGAGGGCTGCGGTGGTGCGACTCCAGGGGCGGGGGTGG
>NW_026269314.1:6803-7797 GCF_000697945.3 Frankliniella occidentalis | reverse complement strand
CCATGGAAGTTACAGGCGGGAAGTCGGTCCGGACGACGGCAGGTCGGGCGTCGGCGGCGGCAGGATCTGCAGAAGCTGGCGCCATGCCGCCTCAGGTGGAAGTCCCCCGCCCGGGGCTAATTCTCGCAGTGGACGCTGCGGCCGGAGGCAGGGCACAGAGGGTGGTCGGCGCACACAAACAGGCACGCGGGTCACCCAGCTGCTCGGCTGCTGCAGCCTCGCAGATTCCCACCCTTACCTTGGGGCACGTGGCGGCCCCAGGGACATCCACATCGGCTGCTGCAGCCTCGAAGATGCCCACCTTCACCTTGGTGCGCGCCGCAACCCCAGGAACATCCACATCGGCTGCAGCTTCGCAGAGGCCCACCCTCACCTTGGTGCGCGCGCCAGCTGTTGTCCCACCCCCTGCCCCGCGCGTGCAAGAAGCCCGAGCCGCCGTTAATCTTAATCCACCAGCTCGTCAAGAAGTTGAACTTCCGCTCGGGAGGAGGCAAGCCGGACGTGGGCGGCGAGCGCGCGGGGGGCGTGCGCCGCGTGCGCGGGTCGGAAACCGTTTAGTCGTTGACCGGGCCGCATACCGACAGAACTTGCTGGACCAGGCCCGCCAGGATGCCGCAGATGATGGTGGCGCTGCTGAGGCTGAGGGTGGTGGTGTGGCTCTTCCACTGCGCTACCCAGCGGTCGTGCCAGGGCCAGATCGCGGCCGAGCCGTCCCTCGCCGCGGTCACGGTCCACATAACCAGGAGCTGGCCGACCGAATGGACGCGGCCCTCCTGGCGGAGCTCGAGCGTCCACCGCGCCAGCTCAGCCCCAACGAGCGGTACTGTGCCTAACTCGTGAACCTCCTTGACACGTACCCCGCAGAAGTATCATTCAAGCTGCACCACGAGATCAGCAATCTTGTGCGGCAGCGGGGGCCAGCACTGGTAAGAGAGCGACAGCAGGAGGGGGAGGAGGAGGGGGAGCAAAATTGAGGTTTATTTGATTGTTCTGT
>NW_026269314.1:701-1078 GCF_000697945.3 Frankliniella occidentalis | reverse complement strand
ATTAACAGTATTTTAAGGGCGAAATGAGTGAACCCATACATTATTTTGAAAAGAGAATGGAAGTAAAAGGATTGTTAATCTTTAATAACGGCAGGGGCACCGCGACATTGAGCCAAAGAAGTGTCCTCAAACTGCCTCACCTAAATGTACATCTTCAAAGCTTCTCAAAAAGCATCAATATTTTTACAAAATAACAATGCTTTGTCCTTCCATTCGAAAAAATACCCGGGTCACTCCTCGAGGATGGGCATGTTCCTGGAGAGTGCGCGCACCGGCGGCAACGGCAAAACTAGCGTCCATCCATACTCTCAATAGGGTATTGGTCTAGAGCGCTGAGCGGAAGTAGAAGAACAAAAACGGAAGATGGAAAGGAGCCC
>NW_026269314.1:0-651 GCF_000697945.3 Frankliniella occidentalis | reverse complement strand
TGGTCAAGGAGTGCAACGGCGTCCTCGTTTTCCTGCTCGAACTCGCAAGGTATCTCAGGCAACTCGGTAACATCACGACGAGGACGCACATACCACCGCTGGTGTGGTGGTAGATTCTCCTCATTGAGGACCAGCACATTGTGGAGCACGACACACGCCTTTATGACAGCTTTCGCTGTTCGTTTGGAGGCGATGAAGGGCCTCCTCAAGATCTTCCAACGAGCAGTCATGATCCCAAACGTATTTTCGATCGTTCTTCTAGCTCTCGACAGCCTGGAAACGATGAGGATAAGAACTTATTGATGCTGAAATGAGAGTATTGCTAAACTAGGTAGATGTACGCCAGACCACGTCTCGCGTAACAGACTTCGCGATATCTCACGAAACACTGTTACGCTGCTACGCGCCTGGCATACATCTACCTAGGCCTGCGGCGCTACACCCGAGTCGGGCAAAAGGCAGAGTCGTAGATAGGCCTTCGGCTCCAAAGGACACAAATGTTACCCCCAGGACTGTATTTTGACGAGTTGCCCCACCAGAGTCCATCAAATGTCTGAGAAACAACATTGATATATAAAAAGGGGTCATTTTCAAGTGGAAATCGCCCTCTCCCTGTGGCGCCTCAACGGTTAGAGATAGAGCCAAACGGAC
>NW_026269313.1:14107-14591 GCF_000697945.3 Frankliniella occidentalis | reverse complement strand
TCTGGTCGGCGTCCTCGGGCCGCGCGTGGTGGTGCTGGCGCGGGTGCGCGACGGCCGACACGAGCCTCCGCAGCAGCGGCAGGTGGTGGCCGGCCAGGTGCGCCGGCAGGTGCAGGTGGCGCGAGTGCGGCCAGGTGCGCGGACAGGCGCGGCAGCTGCGGTGGCAGTCGCGCGCGTCGCAGATGTCGACCCTGGAATGGAACGACTGGATGAATGGACTTCCCATGTCCGGTGGCGCGGTAAATTAATTTGCAAACCGAGCCGAGCGTGTTTTTATTTTATTTTTTCAGGGCGAGAAACGCGAAGCAGTTTCAACCGCCTCTGTCCCGCCCCTGACCCGACCCCCAGATTACCGCTGACCTCGAAAGTGGTTCGGGGAAGGCCTTGGTAGGCGTGTGTGGGTGGGCGTCAGTGTCGAAGAAGGGACTGGAATGGACGATTCTATTATTGCTAGTTACAAGATTAACTTAAAAATTGAACCATT
>NW_026269313.1:8829-9162 GCF_000697945.3 Frankliniella occidentalis | reverse complement strand
CTGCGGCGCTGACACCCGAGACGAGTGAATAGGAGTGTCTACACAATTTTTTGAAATAAAGCCTTTTCTACTGTTTTGTAGACCATTTGGTCATATTCCCCATATTTTTGTCCAGAGATGCCCCCTAGCACCCAAACGGTACAAGATAGAGCAAAACGGACGAAATTTTCGTTCTACGGGTTCTACTTTCACGAGTTGCCCCTTAGAAGCCCATAAAAAAATATTTGAAAAAAATAATATTTTGCGACCTTAGGTTTTTGATTTTTTTAAAAGTCAGTTTTTGAGCAAGAGTGCTCATCTTCGAACTCGATCTGTCTTTTTATGATACAAAAC
>NW_026269313.1:0-1119 GCF_000697945.3 Frankliniella occidentalis | reverse complement strand
TGGGCATGTATTGCAAAACGACGTAGCGCCTGTCAGTCGCTCAAGTCGCGTGACGTACGGACATTTATTTCAACTTTTCCTGGCTTGCCCTTTTTTTAATGTCTGAATTTGTGCAAAACATGAATATGTCTGGTGATCGCGGTTAGTGCTTCAAGCTCCTTTTATACAACCCTGCATAGACTACATCGCTTCCTTTTTTGCTTTAAATCAGATACTACTTGGCACTTTCAGGGGAAGCCGCATCCGACGAGTTACGATCAAGGGAGGCGGAAAAGCACACGAGTGCGGGCGAGTCAGAGTCACGGGAGCCGGACACCTTCCCCGCCCCGCCCCGCCTGGCCCCGCCGTCTCGCACTGCTGCTACTCGCCCTCCCGCTGGTCGTAGTCCGGTTACAGCCCTCGTAACGTGGCCTTAACTACGGCTGCTCGTCTGCTGACTGCAGACCTCCCTTCCATCCCCCTCCTTTACTTCCCTCCCCCTTCCGCATCCGTGGAGCCGACTACTGGCACTTCTGCTGCTGATTCGTGTTGCAGCCAACAATATACGTGAAAGAGCCCTCAACTTTTGAACAAGCAGTTGTCGTCTATTTTCCTCCGGCCTTCGCTCACTCTCGCACAGTCGGGGGTATTTTCCACGGCCCCACACAGTAAAAAAACTAAAAAAAAAACTAAAAAAATTCAGAACCAAATCCTTCGTGTACCTACGAAGGATTTGCTCCCAACGAAGCTTTCAAATCCTTCGTACCTACAAATAAGGATTTGGCATTTTTCTTCGTAAGGTTTTAACAGTGCAGGCTCCACATTCAGTTTCGGGGAAATCCCTGTACGACTATATCGCCCGCTTTCAAATAGCACATGATTTATTGTTTGGCGCGCCCGGCCCTATTTCGCAGCGTTATACTGCGAGAGAGGGGGGGGGGGGGGGTGTACAGAACTGCAAGCGCGCAGGGGGGGGAGAGGGAGAGAGTGCAAGAGGAAGACATGCACGCCTTGCTCCCCCTTGTGCTTGCTTCTCTGCTCCAGGAGCAGGCCCACGACCTCGCTACGCACCGCGACTCGCCCCGCCCCGCGTGCCCGCCTTCCTTCCTCTCCTCACTCCAAAATATTGTCCGCTTCCCC
>NW_026269312.1:10736-11065 GCF_000697945.3 Frankliniella occidentalis | reverse complement strand
ATGGCTGTACTTTTGTTGATTCTTAAGCATCGAACGAAGTCAAATGGCTCGAGTAGTAATCCTTGAAGAGTCTTTGTTCGAGATAAAGCCACATATGTCAGGCCTGACTTCATTTCCCTTGATCCTATTTGAACATGTGCCTTTAAAGAAATATAAAATTATTGGTTATTATTGTAATGTCAAAATTGTATTTTTTACGTGATAAACAGAAATCCAAAATTTAAATTACCTTGTCCATTGTCAGTCCTTGGGATTTGTATATGGTGCAACCATAATTTAAGGACAGGGGAAATTGTGACACAGTGTACTTTTCTCCTTGTCCATTTTCA
>NW_026269312.1:4457-5566 GCF_000697945.3 Frankliniella occidentalis | reverse complement strand
CATACTAGAGTACCATAACTTAAATGGGAGAATATGAAAGTATAGTAAATTTTGAGTGAACAGTCTAGACTGAGACTTTGGGATGTTTGTTTAAGAAAACGGACGGTGATGGACGAGAAGGGGGGGGGGGGCTAAAAGGTAGCCCGGACGTCCGATTTTAACAGTACGAAAACCGAGCAATTAGGCAAAATTAGGCGAAAATTGTGCTGTTTTATCGATTTTCTTGACATTGCTCTCTCCCATTGTGCCAGTAGACCCGCGATACTATGATTCCCCCTTCAAAAACACATTGTTTGTCATCACATAAAAGAAACGGATGCTGTGAATTTGGGGTGGCTTCGGTTCAAATGGACGTCCGAAAAAAAGGGGGGGGGGTCTTCGAAAACGGACAGCGGCGGACAGGGGGGTAGGGGGGGTGTTTTCGGGGCGAAAAACAGCGGACGTACTTTATGGATGATCCCTTGCGCCTCGCGCCCCGCGGACTCGGGTGTCAGCGCCGCAGGACTAGGTCAGTGTTGTTTTTGTTGCATGGCTGTACTTTTGTTGATTCTTAAGCATCGAACAAAGTCAAATGGCTCCAATAGTAATCCTTGAAGAGTCTTTGTACGAGATAAAGCCACATATCGCTCGTCCGTAACTCAAAGCACGCACGGCGCAGTGCCTCTAGAAAAACCAAGTATCTTTGCGCGACGCTCGAGAAACGAAATAGCGTTGCGCGGCGGTCGAGAAATCAAGTATCGTTATGCGACTCTAATGAAACCACGTATCTCCATTTTTAGGTGATTTTTGAAACCTATACCATTCGATAGAGAAAATTTCCCTCTATTCAAATATATATACTATAGTTCCTCAAAAATCGTCAAAAAATGCGTTACGTGGTTTCACTAGAGTCTCGCAACGATACTTGGTTTCTCGAGCGCCACGCAACGGTACTTGGTTTCTCGAGCGTCGCGCAAAGATACTTGGCTCCTCTAGAGGCGCTGCGCCGTGTGTGCTTTGAGTTAGGGACGTGCGATATGTCAGGCCTGACTTCATTTCCCTTGATCCTATTTGAACATGTGCCTTTAAAGAAATATAAAATTATTGGTTATTATTGTAATGTCAAAATT
>NW_026269312.1:0-507 GCF_000697945.3 Frankliniella occidentalis | reverse complement strand
GGGAGTGGCGAGTAAACTTGCAACATTTCTGAGCCGAGGGCCCGGACCTAAAACGTACACTTATCGAGCGGACACTTATCGCGAGGTGACTGTAAGTCGCTCTGCACCCCCCCCCCCCCCTGAAGACAAGGGGCAGCCGGTAGGATACCTAGAGGAAGTATCCAGTGGGTACCCCGGGGGGTAGCAGGGGGCAGCCGGGGGGTTGCCGGGGAAGTGCCTTGTGGGTTACCCGGTTGAGGCCCGGTGCAGGTCGGGCAACTTTCGCGGAGTACCTGGTTGGTTACTCGGTTGAGGACCGGTGCAGGTCGGGCAACTCCCGGGGGGTGACAGGTCCAGCGAGTTGTTCTCGGGCAAGCCATGCCACCCCAGGCCAGCGGCTCCACATACAAAGGGTACCCCATTTGCATATGTGTCCGGGGGAGATTACGAGGGTGCACACCGTTTGCAAAAAGTCATTCCGAGAAAAACGAGTTTAAAGTTTTCAGTACCTATGTATAGCGACGAACT
>NW_026269311.1:3373-3971 GCF_000697945.3 Frankliniella occidentalis | reverse complement strand
TGAAGCACTGAACAGACACACGCGCAAACACGCCCCCCCCCCCTAAAATAAAAAGTTCCCAGGTCCGAGATAACACACACTCGAACACAAACTCACACGCACACACACATACACCGTCGTGGGCTCCAAGCTTCCGGCATGCTGCAGGTGGCCGGCAGTTAGATCCGGGTGAGGAATGTGGCCTGCTCCGCTCTGCTCCGCTCTGCTCCGAGTGTGGTGGATGCAGCCGGCCCGGTGGTCCTGGTGGCCAGCATGTGGGCGGCCGGCAGGTGCGCCGCGCTCGTAGTCCGGACGGTGAGTTGTCACCTGCCGGCCGGTTGGCCCGTGGTGGTCCTGATGGTGTCGCAGGCCGGCCGGCGCCGGCGCACAGTGGTTGGTGAGACGACAGCCAGGCAGGTACCTCAGAGCCGACGCCGCCCTGGTGGTGAGCCGGCGGCCAGAGCCGACGACGCCCTGGTGGTTGGGGAGCCGGCGGCCAGCGCGGTGGCCGGTGCTCCGGGTCGCGGCTGGGGCGGCGCTCCGCCGCGCCCTCCCTCCCTCCCGCCGCGGCCGCCGCTCTGCCCCCGACTGCGGCCCGGGACGCTGACGCTGGGAGCCG
>NW_026269311.1:2148-3323 GCF_000697945.3 Frankliniella occidentalis | reverse complement strand
ATTGGCCCGCCGCCCCCGCGGCCCCGCCCCCTGCGCCGCCGTCACCTGCCGCCCCTGCCGCCCTCTCCCCGCTGTGCCAGATTTTCCGCGTCGTCGGACGCCCCTCCGCCAACATTTTCCACCAAACAGAAATCAATTCGCTATTAATCCCGAGCCGTTTTCACGGTCTGCTGCTGCGGGCGGACCGCCGGGCGGTGCTCGTTCCCCGCCCTCTTCTCCTGCACGGCCGCCAGGAGCCGGAGCACCTGGCGGCCCCTCTCTCTATTATGATAACGTCACAAAGTATTTGTGGAAGGGGGGACTGCTGGCTCCTCCGCCATCCTTGTTTCCTAGGCCGCGGTGAGGCCCCCCTGTAATCGCTCGTGTTCGCCCCCCAGCCCTGGAGATTTTCCTTGCATTCTTGCTCCGTCCCGTCGGTCAGCGGGACCTTAAGCGGGAAATAAAGAGTGCGCAGTCCGGCCCGGCCCTTTTTGTATTCCAGTGTTCCAGGCGGCGCCGCCTGCGGGGAGCGTGACGCCCCCTACCCTGCTCCCACTGCGCGGCGCGCCCGCCAAGTTCATGTATCCGCACAAAGTTATCTCATTTTTGTCCGCACGTTGTGGAGAGGAAATAGGACGCCACGATGTTTCATTAGAAGTGCGCCGACCTAGCTCAAGCCGTATCCTGCATTAGGTAGTTATTCATTTACCTCCTTTGGGATCATCCAGAAAGTACGTCCGTTTTCCTCAGATTCATTCGTCAAAATACCGAAGCTCGGCGCCTGTAAGATTCAGGGTAGGCCACCCCGCCGCACACGTATGCATCGCAGGCAAGATGTTGTCTACCTACCAGGCGCCATGAGAGCTTGCATGGGCTGAACCTGGCAGGTTTGTAATGGCGAATGACGGACGAACTTTCTGGATGAACCCTTTTCACACGTTTCGTTCAAGATTATTTATTTTTGTCGGGGCCTCTTGCTTCCGCGCACCCATTTTCGCAACACGTGAAATGCGTTACCGCGTCTCTCCGTGTTTTATCCGCCCACATCACAGCGCCCCCCGCGACAGTCACACTTATCACTTCCACTTCACCAAACGTCGTGCTCCGAGTCACGCCCAACTTGGAATGCAAAGTTTCGCTTGCCGACTCGCGCCATTGAAGTCTCCATTGCGCACCCAGGAGCGGCCGGGAGCTGG